>NC_041380.1:421482289-421553551 GCF_002162155.2 Triticum dicoccoides
CCGAGGCCGATCTAACCTTCGACTCAGAGGACCACCCCTTCAACCCCATCGGTTCGGGCGCGCTCCCGATGCTGTGCACCCCCACCATCTGCCAGGTGGCCGTCACTAGGACCCTCATCGACGGTGGTACCGGCCTCAACGTGCTCTCGATGGAGGCCTTCAGCCTCCTCCACGTGCCGCTGGAGCGGCTCCAACCCAGCAGGCCTTTCTCGGGCGTCGGAGCCGGTTCCACCGCCTCCTTGGGACAGATCGGCCTCCCAGTGACCTTCGGCACCTGTGATAACTTCCACACGGGGCTGATCGACTTCGACATCGCCCCCATCGGCCTCCCCTACAACGACATCCTCGGCTATCCGGCCTTGGCTCGGTTCATGGCAGCAACTCACCCAGCGTACAACCTCATGAAGATGCCCGGGAGCAGCGGCGTCCTCACCATGTCAGGAGACACAAGGGATGCGCTGCAGGTGCTCCGGCTTGTTTTCAGGGTGGCCGCGGTGGCGCAGCCCACTAGCACCGACGCCCTTGAGCCCAAGGGGGCTGCGCCGGCTAAAAAGAAGTAGTTGTTCACCCAAGACAAGGCGGAAACCAAGCAGGTACCAGTCGACGAGGATGGGTCCACTGGCGCCACCTTCACCATAGGGGCCAACCTCGAGCCTGAGCAGGAGAAGGCCCTGATCAGGTTCCTACGTGCGAACAAGAAGGTGTTCGCATGGGAACCAGATCAGTTAGCGGGGGTCCCAAGTGAAGTGATTGAGCATCACCTCAACGTATACCCCAATGTGCGCCCCGTGAAGCAGAAGGCAAGGCGGCAGTCTACTAAGAAACAGGCTTTCATCGTTCAAGAGACCCGGAAGCTAGAGGCAGGGGTTATTCGCGAGGTCCGCTACCCTGATTGGCTGGCTAATCCGGTCATTGTGCCTAAGAAGGGGGGAAAAGAGCGCATGTGCGTCGACTTCACCAACCTCAACAAGGCCTGCCCACAGGATCCATTTCCGCTCCCCGCATCGACCAGATAGTCGACTCAACCGCGGAGTGTGACCTATTGTGCTTCCTGGATGCCTTCTCGGGCTATCACCAGATCAAGATGGCGGTAGAAGACATGGAGAAGACGGCTTTCCTGACCCCGTGTGGAGTGTACTGCTATACGTGCATGCCGTTTGGGCTGCGCAACGCAGGCGCGACCTTTCAGTGGTTGATGCACATCGCCTTAGGCCAGCAGCTCAAGAGGAACGATGAAGCTTACATCGATGACATTGTGGTGAAGTCTCGTGAGGCAAGGACCCTGATACAGGACCTGGAACAAACCTTTGCAAGCCTCAATGAAGTGGACCTATGGCTCAACCCGAAGAAGTGCGTATTTGGAGTCCCCTCGGGCAAGCTCCTGGGTTTCCTCGTATCCCATAGGGGCATCGAGGCCAACCCGGAGAAGGTCAAGGCAGTCGAATACATGAGCCCGCCGAGGACCTTCAGAGAAATGCAGAAGCTCACCGGGCGTGTGACTGCGCTGGGGCGCTTCATCTCCAAGTTGGGGGAACGAGCGCTCCCTTCTTCAAGCTGATGAAGAAAAAGGGCCCCTTCGAATGGACTGAAGAGGCCGACAAGGCATTCCAAGACCTCAAGAGGTACCTTACCCCTGGTGCTCTACCTTGCGGCCACCCCCTACTCCGCTAGCGCAGCCCAGGTGGCGGTCAGGGAGGAGCGTTGTGCCAAGGCCGCATCGACCGTCCGAACTGAAGCAAAGCAGAGCCAGGAGGGCCTCGCGAAGGCTGCAACCATAGCCGGAAAGGAATAGCCGCAGCAGGAGAACGCACCCGGAGCAGGAGAGGCCTCTTCAGGTGACCAAGCCCTGGGAGCTTTGTCGTCTCAAGAGACGCCTCGACCTCTGGAGGACGCAAGTTGTGCCAACACCCTCAACCTCGTCGAGCATCCCGTGTACTTCGTCAGCACGGTGCTACGGGACGCAAGGGCACGGTATCCCATGCCTCAAAAACTCCTCCTCGCGCTACTAGTGGCCTCGCGCAAGCTGCGCCACTACTTCCAAGGACATCCCATAAAGGTCGTCTCAGCATACCCCTTGGAAAGAGTGTTCAGGAGCCCCAACTCAGCCGGAAGGGTCGCCGAATGGAACATAGAGCTACATGCATTTCAGCTAGAATTCATCACGGCCAGAGTTATCACGGGAGCTGCACTTGCAGATTTCATGGCAGAATGGGCAGAGGCGCCGGGTCTCGAGGCAGGCGAAGACCAATCACTTTCCCCGGGAAGTGAAGCACCGGACAGCTGGGTCATGTACTTCGATGGGGCGTTCTCCCGACACGATGTGGGAGCTGGCGCAGTGCTTGTGTCCCCTACCCAGGACAAACTCTATTACACCGTACAACTCTGCTTCCAGCACGGAGAAAAGGTCTCCAACAACATAGCGGAGTACGAAGGCCTAATAGCAGGCTTGAAGGCTGCAACTGCCTTAGGGGTAAAGCGCCTCGTCATCAAGGGCGATTCGCAGCTCCTCATCAACTTCTCCAACAAGATATACGAGCCAAAGGACGAGCACATGGAAGCCTACCTCGTTGAGGTTCGCAAGATGGAGAAACAGTTCGGGGGACTGGAGTTGCAGCATGTGCCTCGCGGCACCAATCAGGAGGCCGATAACATATGCCAAGAGGGCGTCCAGACGGCTGCCTCAGGAGCCTGGCGTCTTCGAGGAGTGGCTCTTCAAAACCTCGGCGGTGCCGCCACTATCGAGCATGGTGCAACCAAGGGAGGAGCTCCCTCAGCCGCCTGCCTCACGAGCCCTGGTCTGCGGCCCAGCCTCAGGGGCACGCCTGCTCCTGGCGTTAGAGCCTCAGGAAGGGTGTTGGATCCCGGAGCTCAAGAACTACCTAATGCAAGGGACTCTGCCGGAGAATGAGGAGGAAGCGGAGCATGTGGCGCGGCAGGCCACGGCTTATTGCATCAGGGATGGAGAGCTCTACAGGAAGCGACCAAATGACATGTCCCTACACTACATCTCCCAAGAGCAAGGGAAGGAGCTACTGGCGGACATACACGGCGGAGACTGCGGGCACCACTCGTCGTTGCGGACCTCGTCGGCAAGGCGTTCCGTAGTGGATTCTACTGGCCCACGGCGCTCAACGACGCCGTTGAGCTTGTGAAGGCTTGCGAGGCCTGCCAGTTTCATGATAAGCAGATCCATTAGCCTGCGGGGGGTCAACAGACTATACCCCTCTCATGGCCGTTCGCAGTTTGGGGGCTGGACATTCTGGGCCCATTTCCTCAGGCGCCAGGGGGCTATCGCTACCTCTATGTCGCCGTGGACAAATTCACCAAGTGAGCTGAGGTGGAAGCCGTCCGCACAATCCCGGCAGGCTCTGCGGTCAAATTCATCAAGGGCCTCGTGAGCCGATTTGGGGTGCCCAACCGCATCATCACCGACAACGGTTCGCAATTCACCAGTAATCTCTTCAAAACGTACTGTGCTAACCTTGGAACGCAGATATGCTACGCTTTGGTAGCACACCCCCGGAGCAACAGCCAGGCCGAGCGGGCCAACGCGGAGGTCCCGAGGGGTCTCAAAGCCAGGACCTTCAAGAAGAAGCTGGAGGCCTGCGGCAGGGGCTGGTACGACGAGCTCTAGTCCATGATGTGGTCAATCCGCACAACTGCGACCAAGCCGACTGGCGAGACCCCGTTCTTCCTCGTCTACGGAGTAGAGGCTGTCCTCCCTCACGAGGTCAGGCGTCGCTCCGCACGGGTCCTGGCGTCCGACGAGATATAGCAGGACGCCATGCGGGGGACGGATCTTGTGCTGGGGGAGGAACGTCGTCGAGAAGCCGCGCTGCGAGTGGCAAGGTATCAACAGGCGCTGCGACGATACCACTGCCACAACATCCGCCCCAGAACTCTTGAGGTAGGGGATCTCGTGCTCAGACAGGTTCTCTCCAAGGAGGGGCTGCACATGCTCTCTCCCATGTGGGAGGGCCCGTTCAAGGTTGTTCATGTCTCCAGGCCTGGCTCCACGCGCTTGGAGACCACGGAGGGGGTACCCATCCAGAATGCGTGGAACATTCAACATCTCTGGAGGTTCTATCCCTGAGCGAGACCTAGCGCCTAGGAAAGGCCCGGTGCCTGTGAAGAAGGCGAATGCCTGTGAAGCCGCTGCGTTTTGGAAAAGGCCCGGTGCCTGTGAAGAAGGTGAATGCCTGTGAAGCCACTGCGTTTTGGAAAAGGCCCGGTGCCTGTGAAGAAGGCGAATGCCTGTGAAGCCGCTGCATTTTGGAAAAGGCCCGGTGCCTGTAAAGAAGGCGAATTCCTGTGAAGCTGTGTTTTGGGAAAGGCCCGGTGCCTGTGAAGAAGGCAAATGCCTGTGAAGCTGTCGCATTTCGAGAAAGGCCCGGTGCCTGTGAAGAAGGCCAATGTCTGTGAAGCTCTCCACCCGTGAAACTCTCACGTAATAATGAGTGGGGTTGTACACGCCCCGGAGTCTCCGGAGTGCCGCCCTCGGGCCTCGGGGGCTCCCGCCCACGCCCAGTGGCAGCACTTAGCTCTGCGCTGGTGAGAAGACGTCGAAGACTAGAATAGGTGCTGGACACGGCTTTCCCATTTGCTTTCTGCAGTTGGCTTGTTTATTCCCGTTTGAAGTTTTATTGGAGTTGCTGACTTTCCTTGCTTGTGACTCTTTGTCTTTCTCGCTTGCTCGCCTCGTTTTCTCTCGCACAAGTCTCGCGAGGGAGGTTTGCGGGCGCCCTTGCGAGTGTTTTCTGCCCGATAGTTTGGAGCTTTCCTATCTGAGTCCTCTGCGGGAGCACCCCTCCCGGTTCGTGCCCCACGGGCATCGCGACACGAGCGCAGGACCTGGGCTGATTGCCCCCACAACTAAGACCGTAAGTTACACCTCCTACCGATCCTTGTAGGGCACGAAGCGCACAAGGAGGCCACGGCCTCGGGAGGCGAGGACCGCGCCAAGCCCCACCGAGCTAAAATAGTTCCCGCACATGGGTGCGTGGCGCAAAAACACGGCGCAGAAAAAGCAGAAACGACGCGATGGTTAAACAGCAGCAGTTCTAATACGCCCCCGCGGGGCCCTACATTACTTTCTATTTTTGCGCAGGATAAAAAGAAAACAAGACGGGCACGATTCGTCCTGCGCCAACCCACGGTGAAGGCTCGAGCTGCTCCTGGGGCTCAGGCGGATCCCTCCTCTCGCTTCACCGGGGCGCGACGGCGGGCTGACCCGCTACCTTCACCCAGGCGGGCGCTACAGCGAGGAGGCTGATCGCGGCCCCCGCTGGAGAAGCTGCTGCCTGAGAGGGGGTCGCCGAAGCTCAGCGAACCCGAGCACCGCCGCCTGTACGCCAGTCTCCATCTTCATCCTGGTCAGTGCCGGGGCTGGGCAGGTGGCCGCGATCATCGTCTTCAGGGCAGCACCCGGCACAGTGACCGTCTTCCCCAAACACCCTCACGTGGAGGGTGGCGTCACCATCACACTTGAAATACAGGGTGCACCACCGGCACAGGCCGTGCGTGCGGGCAAATGTTTGCCAGCCGCGTGTCAGAGCCCCATTCCCAGAAATGGAGACCTCCAGCGACGCCCAGGAGGCCCTGCTGCAACATCCGTCTGCCTGGAGCCAGAAGCCGTACCGTGCGCTAGCCGGCAGTTCATCTACGAAGAAACGGGGGAGCTAGAGCCTGGTGCTGGATGGGTCTGCTGACCACACGACGAACTCCGGCAGCACCTCCGCAGAGCGAAAGCATGGCCTAGGGGGGCGCACACCCACGGCGTGCCCCCCCTTGGCAACCGGGCGCTCACCATCGTGCCGGGAACCGCCTCCATGGCCGCGGGAGGCCACCACGGGGACCGTGGTATACTTGCGAGGGTGGCCTCAGCCGCGCTTGGCCGGGGGGGAGTCAGGCCCAGCCTGAGGGGCCTTTCCTTTCTCCAAGGCCGAGAGTCTCTTTGGAGCCATGGGAGCGGTGAGTGATCGAGAAGAAGGAAAGGAGCAGCAAGAAGGGACGGGCCGAAGGCGCTCGCCCAGCCCGCACCACGATCGCAGGTAATCATGACTGGTTTCTCTGCATGCAAGGACTTATCAAGTCGTGCGGTCGCTGAGGTGTCGTGGGGAAGCGCAGTCGCCCACGTCCAATCAATCGCCACATGGCGCCCAAGGCCGCAGGCTGTTAGGGCCCGTGGCGCTTCACGCTTGCCCCTTCGCTTTCCTGCTAGGCCAAGCCCGGGCGCGCCTTGGGCCCGGGGGCTACTGTTGGCGTTATGTGAACGGGGGTCCCCTGACTTGCCTGCCTGCGGCCTGCGGCGTGGCTCAATTGGGGGCCCAGCGCGGCCCATCACATCAGCTCAAGCTCAAGACCCTCACGAGGGGCCAAGCCTCGCGGGGCGGACGACAGGAAGCTTCCTCAGAGGCAGCCTCATCAGGCAGGCTCGCGAGGAGGCGGAGAGATCAAGGCAGGGGTACCTCGCGAGGAACCCGTGACGCAAGCCATGACGATCGAGACCAGGCGGGTGCCGGCCTGCGCAGTGTCCTTGTTTCCCCTTTGGTGCAAAGGGGGCAAGCACAGGCCAAGGCATCAGGCAAAGGTTGCCATTCCGGTGCAACGAGACCAAGATCAGCAGAGCGGCAGGATGGAGGTCACCATGGAGCCCAAGACAGCGTCATCACCAGTACTTTTGGCAGCCGAAGACCACCTTTGGTCAGGATAACTTGTACTACTTGTTCCCCTTCAAAATGGCCAATTGTTGGCGCCCTTCCCGCTCATTATTTGGGAGAGGCACAGGGCCTCTATAAACAGAGCTAGCCACCACAGAGTAGGGGGACGGCTGGAAATCAGGTAGAACCCTAGCAGAGAGAAAGAGAGGTGACAGAACTCACCCTAGAAGTTCATCGCCCCAGCTCAAGAACACCTCTCACGAGGCTGTTCTTCCTTTGTACTAATCCTCATCAGCCCCTGAGGCAATCCACCACACCACACACTGGAGTAGGGTATTACACCACAACGTTGGCCCGAACCAGTATAAACCTTGTGTCCCTTGTGTTGTTCGTTGTTTCCAGCTCAAATCACGCGAGGAGATTGGGCGTAGATCAGTAGGGGAGAGATCTCCGCGCGCACCCCAGTGTTCGAACCTCAAGGGTCTGCCGGAACCCGAAATCTAACAGGGTTATCGGATCCAAAATCTGAACCGATAGCTTAACGGCGTTCCGTTACGGTGGATGCCACGTGTTGGTCACCCTTGATGAAAGCACTTCTGTGAAGCGCGATTTATCGTCATGGAAGTGGACACTTCCGTGATGATAATTTTGGTAATGTCATGGAACACTTCTACGACAGCACATGTATGACTATCTTGATTTTGTCATAAAATCGTCATGGATGTACATGCATGACAAAAAACGCGACCTATGTGACAAACATGTATCATCACGAAAGTGTATTTTTTTGTAGTGTAGAGATCTGGGGGTCGAGAGATGGGCATCGGGTGCGAGGCGATCGAAGAGAAGGGCGCGCGCGTACTGGGGAGCTCCTCTCCCTGGCGAAAGCTGTGCAGGTGCGTGAGGCGGCGGGAGGAGGAACGAGGAGGAGGGAATTGGATCGGGAGAGGTGGCGTTGGGTGCGGGCTAGGGTTAGAGGTTGTGGGGGTTGGCTGGGCCTTGGAGGCTGGCCCAGTAGTGAGGGCAGGTACTGGGCTCTCCACTCCCTCTCTCATCTCTTATTCTCTCTTCTCCCATAATAAAACAAAACAAAAAAAGAGAAAGAAAGAAAGAGGAGGATAGGGGAAGGAGTTGGACACGCGGATAATCTTCCCAGACTCACAACAATGTGCTTGTTCTGAGAAAATAGAAAAAGGCCAAGATTGCAAAGTTTAAATTCAAACTCATTTGAATTTAAACAAAAGGTTTGAACTAGGACTAGGGTGATGAAGTGCCCAGAAAAAGATGAGGATTTTTGGAGGAACCTCGATAAAAGGCAAAGGAGTTTGTCGGCAAGGTTTTGAAGTCGAACTTGAAATAGAAAAGACATGTTGAATATTTGCAAGTGTGTTAGAATATTTATTATAGTTCCCTAACATATTGGGAGGATATGTTGTAAAGAGAATCACCACATGAATTCCCTCGGTTTAAATGGACCGAAGATCCATGCAATTTATTTAGTTGAGTTTTAAGAAGAGGTGCAAGAAGACATGATGCAATGCACATGATGCAAAAATGAAAGCAATGAACCAAACGAATCACATGATGAAAACTCTGAAAATCAAGGAAGGCATCTGAAGCTCCGGTCTTGGGGCATCACAACACTCCATCGCTACAAGAGGATCTCGTCCTGAGATCTCGGATGGCACCGGAGGAAAAACGAAAGATGAAGAGGTAAAACAAAGTTGCTTCTTTGACAAACGAGTGAAACCAAAGAACCTTGAGAGGTTGAACAAATTGAAAGAAGGAATACAACGAAGATGAACAAAGTTGAAAACACTCCGTTAGAAAATAGGAACAAGGAACATTACGAGAACCTTGTGGGTTGAAAGACATAAGAAAAGGTAACAATGGACAAGAAGTAGATGCAAGCACTCCGATTGAAACAAGATGCAAGACTTGATAAGACGAAAAGAACTTGAGCTAATGATACAACACTCCGGTTAAAACAAGATAGAGAAGGCATAAGAATGATATAATTTGGACAACACTCCGACTGTAAATGGAAAGAATTCAACATGAACTTGACAAGATGAGAGGATACTTGATGAAATCAGCAACACATTGCCTCCGGAACAAATGTAAGAATGGAATCAAAAGAACGGAGGAGAAAACAACATCTTCTACCTCAAATGAGGTTGAAAAAGCATCTTTAGGAGAAGGGTCAAACAGAGTTGTTGGAAAACCAACAACAAAAGAGTAAGCTTGTTGTGGGCTTATGGAAAACATCTCAAAATCTTGAGGTGAAGTTCTGCCACTAACGAAAAACAATAGATTGGATTGATATGAACAAGAAGACGAGAAACTTATTTCACCGGGAGGATGAATGAAGAACTTGGGTCATTTATAAGCACCATAAATAGTAACAATCTTTAGGGCAAGATTTAGGTGAAATATAACCCAAGATAACTCCAACGACGAGATTGATATGATAGAAAAGATGTCCTGAATGAATTGAAAATGATGGATTTAAGATATGTCACTCTTGAAAACTTGTGAAGCATGAAACACAGAGGGAAATTATCAACAATGACATAACACCACCTCAAAAGATGAGATATGAAAGAATTGCATTTCGGAATGCAAGGTTAAGAATGCTTGGACTCCTCAAAACAAGACACATGTTGAACACCATGTTTATTTGAGAGTATAGCTTGGCGGATCATCGCTTCGAGAGAAATCTTGATGAAAAATTGAAGAATGAAAAGAATCCTTGACGAACCACCATGTAGAGCCTCCATGAAGAACTCCGGTACTAAAAGGATGATAGAAACAAAGAGAAGTTGAAAACACGAGGTGAAGCCTTACGATGATTTAGATGGAGCTTCACGGCGAGATAATGCGGAAGACCTGGAACTCCGGAAAAGAAAGATGAACAAATGAAATCAAGAATTTGATGGGCCTTTGGAATAAGGAGTTGAATATACTCGATGAAACAAGAATAAGAATTGCATTATGCTTATCCTTCACCAATTTAGATTGATGATAAGCAACGGATTTGGCATACTACTTATTCTCACAGAAAGGATTAAGATAGATATAGTGCAAACTTGAGAAAAGACTTCAATGAACCACCGTTAAGATTTGAAAGAACGAAAGAATTGATATGAACACAAAGGAAGAGAAATCTTAAACAAACCACCATAGAATTTAAAAAGAACGTAGCAAAGGCACAATTCACCGGGAAGACTTGGAAAATGAATGAAGATACTTGAGGGAATTTAGATACAAGAGAACGGAGAGATCATGGACTGACTAGAGGATATTTGAGCGATGCGCCGGTAAGATTTGGAGAGCGAGAGCTGAAAGCTCAGAATGAGTAATATTTGAAAAGATGGCCATCGGAGGAAAGAAATAGAAACAACTCATGAAATGCTCCGGATGGGTGAAAAGAATTCTCACAATCAAAAACAATTATGAGACGATGGCATCAAGCTAGAATCACGAATCTTTGAGAGATCGGATAAGATATGGAGGAAAAACTCTTCTTCAGTCTTCAAAATCCGAGAATGACGTCGAGAAAACACCGTCATGAATTGTTGAGGCACTCCGGAATGATAATTAGAAAGGTTGAACCAACGATGAAAAGAATTTGAAAGATCTTAGAGAAAGACATATGACTGATGATAATTCATTCTTACGTCAAACTTTGAAAGAATTTGAGAAGCTCCGGGAAAATAGAGGAGTCAGGTAAGATCCTGGGAAAAGACCTGTGGGTTAGGGCCCACTCAAAAGAAACACCTTTGGAATGATTTTGAAGAGAGATCGCACTGGTTGAATTAAATGGATTGAATGAGATAACAACCTCAAAATTACTTGAATGGATCGAGAATGTAACCGTGAGTCTTCTGAGATATCTTCAGCACACGGAACAATTGAATAACAAGTGGGGAATGATTATGAGGTGCACCGGCATGGGAAAGCATTTTAAACGAGGAAAAGGATGTGATCAACAAAGCTTGAATTAAATCCACCGGAGAAGAAAGAGAACGAATAATGATGAACTAGAAGCTCTGTTAGAATCTTGATGAGAATCACCGGATACGAACATTGAAGGAAAAGAATGAAGAAAGTTCACATGAATAAAATGATACTTGATTAATAAATCTGATTCCTTGAAGGAAAAGGGTGGGAGGGCGGGAAAAACAAAGGCAGCTTGGGACAGATGAAATGAGTACCGTTGAGAAGAAGTGATAATTGATCTTGCGGATGTTGAAATGATCAGATCCACTTGAAGAGAAACACGCCGGTTGAAAAAGGATTGACATGACAACCTCGATGATCAAGAAGGATTAGTATTCACATAGGAATATGAGAACACGACTTAGGGAAGGTATGGAATCAACATTTGACATTGAAGCAACTCGAATACCACAACTCAAAACAAAGCAAAGGTTTGGCTTGCAAAATAAGTCGGAAACAAACATATGATATATCCCATATCGTATCATGTGTCTGTTGAAAAGATATTCTAGGAGCTACTTGAATTCCCACTTATAAACTCCCGAAACATTCTGGTTATGCAATTAGGTGTTGGGGATACAGGGGAAGCATAAGATCTCACCCAAACTAACAATTCCTACATCCAGCTGTATCCATCCTTCAACACATAACCAAGAAACCTTCGGAAATCATTTACCTCAACCTTCGAAAAGCATCCGTTATACGAGTTATGACAATACTCCCGAACTCCCACCCCAGTACTGGGTGGCGTCGAGGTTATCTCACCCACTACACCACAACACTCGATTGGGGGCAGTTAACTGCCAGGAGAAAAACATGTCTAAGGGCAAAGAATCTGCCGGGACATCAGTTACTGCCGCTAAAAGCACATTAGGGCAGGACAACTACCGGGAGAACTTAAGCAACGCCGGCGCGAAAACTGCCGGTACACTTTACGGCCCAAACTCTGCCGGAAGAACTAAATCTCGGCCCATGATCTGCCAGAAACTGTCTTCAGCGCGAGATCGAATATAGTATCGGTCCTAAGCGCGTGCAGCGAGGAAAAAAAAGCGCGCGACTAGGCGAAAATTTTGGCACGAAAGAAATATACGCGCCGGCCCTACCTCTACCAGACCGCAACGCCCGCCCCCAAATCACGCCCAATCCCCACCTGTGCCCTCCACCAGATCCAGATCCGCCGCCCCCCTCCCCCCCGGCGCCCCCGCCCCCAAACTTACCAACCGCCGCCCCTGTCGCCCCCAGATCTTCCCACCGCCGGCGAGCGGCCACGTTCCACTCGATCAGATCACTTTCGGCGTACCTCCCCACCACCGCAGCTCCTCTGCCGCCCACAAATCCAGCGGACCGCAAGCCGCCGGCGCCCCCAACCATCCCACCGCCGACGCCTGCTCTCCAACCAAATCACTGCAGCCATTGCCCCCCATCACGGCCGCCCCTCCGCCGCCCCAACAACCACCGCACTGCCGCCGACCACTGCCTCGTCGCCCCACTCCAGAGCTGCGGGGCCGAGCACCTGATTGACGCAGAGCACTACCGGCGGCTACCATCCTCCATGGAATGCCTTCCTCGCCACAAACCTACTCGCGCGCTTCCTCCCCGAGCAGGCCTCCCCGCAAGCTTCACCGACCTCCAAGCAGCGGGTCCGCCTCGTCCTTCACACGCCCCCGAAGCAGTAGACCGTCGACCCTCCTCTCCTACGAGCAGCTCCGCCTCCTCAACATCATTTCCCTGGACATCGTTGCCTCTTTGACAGGTGAGATTTCGTTTCAATTTTGTTGCCTTTTTTGTTTTGAATGTGTAGCTACGCATTGTGTAGAAGTGTAATAATGTTGAAAAGTAGCAACACTGAACTATTCCGGCAGTTAGTACAAATCATCATTTTGAATTGCTTTGATCTAATAACAGTGAAAACCATGAGCTAGACACGTCTGAAGGTTCTTTGCTTGTCTAAAAACTAACATTACTACTGTTAGCACCCCTTCAGATCAAAGGACAGGGACCATTGGTGATTAATAACTGCATACCTTAATTAGATTTGTTGACACCTGACTAAGTTGTTTAGTTGAGCTTTGGAGTTCATTTTAATTTGAGATGAAAGAAAGCTAATTATTTTAACACTTTGTTTGTTTAGTTGATGCCTACATCCATTTTATTGTGCTGGAGTATAGAGAGAAGGGGATTATTGTGTTCGGTCTGGTCCATGAAGAGAGATGGGGATTATTGTTATTCACTTCAGTTAGGTTCAGTTAGAAATACCTGAACATTTTAGTGCTAATACTATTATTCCAGTACAGAACTAATTTGAGAATGACCAAATTTGTGGTCATACACTCTGCATTCTCAACATCAGGGTACTCCAATTCTAGGAGAACTAATTTGTGGCCATACACTAAGGTTTTAGGAGTATAACATCAGGGTAGTTTCTCTACATACAAAGGCAAGCTCCAATTCTAGGAGGACTAATTTGAACTTTGAATGATTTTAACAAAACAAACTAGCATGAGTATAACTTGTTGAGAAAAATACTACTTGTACTAGTAAACTTTCAAGTTTACATGGCTGGTTAGCATTCTTTCTTAAACATTGATGCCTAGCTGTGTTCTAAAGAGTATAAGGCCATGCTTGGAATGGATGTATCTTGATACGGAGGTGTATAACTTACACGTGTAACTTACTGTCGGTCGCCTGGCACTGCCAGGGGCTGCTGCTGCTGGTCGTCAGGCGAGGAGCTCGTCTCCTGCAGCCGTGGCTTCATGGCCGCCTTTGTCGCGCTCAGCAACCAGCACCACCGCCTCAAGGCAAGTTGCGGCTACCGGGCCCCCTTCATTTCTCCCCCACACCAACCTTTCCTTGCCCCCGTTTTTAGCTCCTGACCAGGTAGATCTCGCCAGGTCCGACCACGCCAACGGTGGGAGGGTAGCGACAAGGGGGCGGCCAGTTGGAACTGGAGGGCCGGCGCCGAGGGCCTGCCACTGTGAGACTCCACCGCCAAACACACCAAACCCATGGTTTGCTCCTCCTTGGCCCTGTTATCTTGCTGTTGCTGCCATAAGATTGATTGGCTCTCTGAATTGTTCTCTGATAAATACTCAGACTGAATTCAATCTAAATGGAGTAAACATTTATGACAAAGAAATGATTTTTGCTACTGTTGGATAATGCACTGCTATGCTGATGACAGAAATGTTCTGTGCTAAAGTTTATCAACAAGAAATGTTTTGTGCTAAATTTTATGCTGATGACAAAGAAATGCAGTGCTAAAGAAACATTTGTGATAAATGCTAGTGCTATATTTTTACTGTCAAGTCTGAAATTTTGGTCTTTACTGTCAAGTCTGAAGTTAGTGGTAACTACTGAAGTTGGTGTTCATGTCAAGTTAGTGGTAACTACTGAAGTTGGTGTTCATGTCAAGTTAGTGGTAACTACTGAAGTTTGTAGTTACAGTTTCTTGTCTTCCACACAAGAAGCTGGTGTTTCTGTCAGATCTTTGAAGGTCTGGTTTTCTAGTTACAGTAAGTTAGTGTTCATGTCCGTCATTGGTTACACTAAGTTAGTGGTTAACTAGACACTGGTTGAAGTCTGAAATGGGCATGAATGATTAGTTAGCCTTTCTCCCCTTGGCTACTGCATTTTGCATGATTAGTTGTTTAAGTGTAAGGATTAGTATCACAGATATTTAAGGGTGTACACTGGACAAAGTTGCATAGAAATTTACTACAGTTATGTGATGAACATTATTAGAAGATGCTTCAGTGACTCAAGATTGATCTATTCTTAGAGATTAAAAGGAAGAGATGGCTATTCCTTGGCAGAGTTGAAGAGGCTATTAACAGAACTAATTTTCTCATATTGTTTCTCTTTAAGTACGTTGTTTTGTTATCAATGGTCTAAGACTTGGTCCTTGATTAAAACTGTCATGTCTTTTTTTTTTGCTTGTTCTAATCTGCCAAGTAGTGACTGGTCAGCTTGACCTTTTTTCAAAAATGAAAAAAAGGTCTACTCCCAGATAATGCTAAACTGGAACCAGATTGTTGCTTCTTTGATTTATGTGCTGCTTGAAGGTGCATATATGTAACTAATGGCCTGTAGGTAACCAGTCTGTGTGATGTGTCATCCATAGACACACTTTTCTTTTCTTGTATTCCAATCACACCCTGTGATCTTCGCAATAAATAAATAAATAATCACACCCTGTGATGACCTTGGTTCAGCCAGGAAAATTTGGTGATAGACACACTTTTCTTTTCTTGTAGTCTGCTTGAAGTTTGCTTTACTGGATGCAATTTGTCCTGTTTTGTCTGGTCCGCAGCTGAGTCCTGTTCTCTCAAAGACCTCTCTGATGATGGAAGTCGCATATCATCTCTGGTTTTCTCTCCATTGATACTAGCAGCAGATTTGGTCGACTTGAAATTAAATGATGCAGTACTTGACCTGATGTGCTGCATGTATATCTCCGGTGCTGGCTTGCATGTTCTTTGATATCAGGTCAGTGCTGCATGTAATTTGTTCTTTCTTATTTCAGTTCCATGTATGTTTTTGGTCATTCCTAAACTGCCAATTCTAACCTTGGTATTCCTCTTATGCTGTAGTGGATTTATACAACTGTATGATGATTATCTGCTTTAAAAAATACTCCTGGGAAGATAATCAGTTAGGGTCCATGTTCTGAAGCTAGCATAATTGTGCACTATTCTTCAGTATGATAATCCTCCTGGGAAGATAATCTACTACTCCTAGTAATAAACATTTGTTCTGAAGCTTCTGACTGAACATTTGTTTCAGTAGCTGAGACTGAACATTTGTTTTAGTAGATTAGACTGAACATTGGTTACTCTGATTAATCCAAGTTACTCCAATTAATCCAAATTACAGTCACTATACAGGATAGACAATTCAGTTTACATGCTCATCAAGTTGCAGAACAAACATCCAATTAATCCAACTCGATGATCCACCGGTGCAAAATTTGAAATGAACTAAGCTGAGGACATGCTTTTCCGGACGGAGGGAGTACTATATTAACTCCAGGGATGATGCTATACATGTTTAACTCAGTTTTAGTCATAGCTTTCACCAGTAAGTTCTAATTTGTTTCAAACTGAGCAGGTTTTGCAACAGAAGTTCCATTTTGAATTTCCCAACTGTTGCAGGTTTTGCTACAGAAGTTTACAGAGGTTTGGAATATCTTCAAGCTGCTGAAGATTTGGAAGACCTATGATTAAGTTGGTGTAGTGATCATGTAATATGCTTTGTTTGTTGAACCTGGACACTTGCTCTGCTCATTTTGCTGGTTATGCCACTATATGCTCATTTTGGTTGTGTGGCACCCTCAGAAAGATATGTACTTTCTCCTTTTGTGGCATATATATATATATATAGGATTGTTATGTTTATCGGATGAAGTTTAAGGTTTTGGATGAGGCCTATATCTTACTTTGATTGAAGTTTTTGGATGAGACCTATATGTTACTGTGATTGAAGTGTATGTATAAATTATGTGATCTGTCCTGATTGTTCGAACATGATGAGATGGACATAACATTAGGGATGCCTAAATTAATTTGGTACTGAAATCTACATGCTGGCATAGAAACTGCCGGGAGAACAAGCTTCTGCAGGCAGTTGGACTGCCGCCAATTGAAGTTTAATGTGTTTTGACAAATCTGCCGGGAGAAGAGAGACTGCCGGCAAATACAGGGGCGAGGGCAGAACAACTGCCGGGAAGAGTCTATCTGCCGGGACAAGTAATCCCCGGCAGCCGTTCTTGTGACGGTTTTACCTGCTGGGAGAAATGTTGTCCCGGTAGTTTGTTTACCCTGTAAAGTGATTTCTCCTGGCAGTTTACATTCCTTTGCATCAGTGTTGTGGTGTAGTGACCAACAACTACATAAAAAAGATTTTTGATGTCGGCAAAACTCAGGTATTCCAAAACTGCAATGATAAAATTTGTGACGACAACACCTCGGATCTCAACTCCTCGGGACACTGCCACAACCCCTAAATGTCAGGAGGCACCAAGAACAATGTTCTCGTCACAAAACCATCAGAACGATTCCAAGATACTCGCGTGATCCTAAAAAAAATTCAGTGAAATTTGAGGAGAGAAGAGTCAAAACTCTACGTCAGGAGGCCTCACTATAGCGACGAAGGGACTAGGGAGTAAAAAGAATCCTACTCTCCGATATATATAATCCTAAGACTCAAAACATTTTATTCTAGACTCAACAATGCCAACGATTCGATCAAGTAGGGGGCTCCTAAGTCGGGGATGGCTCTGATTACGAACTTATAACACCCACGATGCGGCTATATCTCCCATGTATCGGGGCACGGCTTAGAGGCATAACCGCATGGTAGGCATGTCGCAAGAGGGGTAATCTTTACACATCCCATGTACTGAATAAGAAAGGGATAAAGAGTTGGCTTACAATTGCCACTTCAAACAATACATAAATATCATACATTAACCAGAATTCAATCAAGGTCCAACTACGGAACCAAAATAAAGAAAGACAACCCCAAATGCTAGATCCCCGATCGTCCCAACTGGGCTCCACTACTGATCAACCATAAATGAAACAACACAATGAACAAGATCTTCATCGAGCTCCCACTTGAGCTCGGTTGCGTCACCTGCACTGGTATCGTCGGCACCTGCAACTGTTTGGGAGTATCTGTGAGTCATGAGGACTCAGCAATCTCACACCCGCGAGATGAAGACTATTTAAGCTTATGGGTAGGGAAAAGTTATGAGGTGGAGCTGTAGCAAGAACTAAGAATATATGGTGGCTAACATACGCAAATAAGATCGAGAAGAGAAGCAATGCAACGGTCGTGAACTAGAAGTGATCAAGAAGTGATCCTGAAACTACTTACATTCAAGCATAACACAAGAACCGTGTTCACTTCCCGGACTCCGCCGAAAAGAGACCATCACGGCTACACACGCGGTTGATGCATTTTAATTAAGTTAAGTGTCAAGTTCTCTACAACCGGACATTAACAAATTCCCATCTGCCCATAACCGCGGGCACGACTTTCAAAAGTTCAAAACCCTGCCGGGGTGTCCCAACTTAGCCCATCACAAGCTCTCGTGGTCAACAAAGGATATTCCTTCTCTTGAGAAGACCTGATCAGTCTCGGAATCCCGGTTACAAGACATTTCGACAATGGTAAAACAAGACCAGCAAAGCCGCTCGAATGTGCTGACAAATTCCGATAGGAGTTGCACATATCTCATTCTCAGGGCACACCGGATGAGCAATCCGTAC
Source organism: Triticum dicoccoides (assembly GCF_002162155.2). NCBI lineage: Eukaryota > Viridiplantae > Streptophyta > Magnoliopsida > Poales > Poaceae > Triticum > Triticum dicoccoides. The sequence goes on from NC_041380.1 coordinate 421,500,222, forward strand.
AACTAAAACCAACCCTCAAGTTTCCCCGAGGTGGGGCTGCAAGGGGCTCTAGTTTGGACCAACACTCAGAGGAGCACTGGCCCGGGGGGGGGGGTAAAATAAAGATGACCCTCGAGCTCCGGAAACCCGAGGGAAAAAGGCTTAGGTGGCAAATGGTAAAACCAAGGTTGGGCCTTGTTGGAGGAGTTTTATTCAAGGCGAACTGTCAAGGGGTTCCCATTATAACCCAACCGCGTAAGGAACGCAAAATCGAGGAACATAGCACCGGTATGACGGAAACTAGGGCGGCAAGAGTGGAACAAAACACCAGGCATAAGGCCGAGCCTTCCACCCTTTACTAAGTATATAGATGCATTAATTAAATAAGAGATATTGTGATAACCCAACATATCCATGTTCCAACATGGAACAAACTTCATCTTCACCTGCAACTAGCAATGCTATAAGAGGGGCTGAGCAAAGCGATAATATAACCAAACAACGGTTTGCTAGGAAAAGGTGGGTTAGAGGCTTGACATGGCAATATGGGAGGCATGATAAAGCAAGTGGTAGGTATCGCTGCATAGTAATAGAGCGAGCAACTAAGCAAGCAAAGATAGAAGTGATTTCGAGGGTATGATCATCTTGCCTAAGATCCCGCAAAGAAGAAGAACGAGTCCATGAAGAAGACAAACGGATGTAGTCGAACGGATCCTCACAAACGCGACGTTATCGGAACTAACCCGAAGAAGCAACACCGGAAAGAAGCAAACAACATAGTAAACAACCATCACATAAGCATGGCATGATGCACACCCAAGTATGATGCATGTCCGGTTTAAATATGCATGTCATGGTAAAGTGCACAAACAAAACTACAAGTTAAGTGGAGCCCAATATGCAACGAGTTGCATATTGACGGAACACCACATCAATTATTTAGTTCACTCCCGGTTAGGTACTCAACAATATTAAATGTTGGTTAAACATGGCAAGAGGTGAACCAAAAGTAAACTACACAGTTAGGCATATTAAATGAGGCCAGAAATATCAAACAACAATTCCGATAAATCCTCATGTGCATTAGTAATTTAATGCAACAACAATTTAAACATTCTTGATGTTGTTATCATGATGCGGATGACATGTGCAAGTTATGCAATTTTATGAAAAAGTTGACATGAGCAAAATATGAAGCATTTGTCACCGTGGTGAAAAGAAAGGGTGCCACGGTGATGAATCCGAAAATGATGCCACGACACCATATCGGTTCCGATAGCTCACGGAGATACCGGTGCAAAAGGTAGTGTGGCGGGAGCGTGCAAAAGATGGTGGGGTGATCCCCGATACCAGGTTTCCACGAGTCGATGGCATGGAAGCGAGAGACATTACGGACACGGTGCAAACAAAGGGTGCATCTCATACAACAAGCAATCATTCGTTCACGGGCGTCGTCTCGGGGTTATACCTTCCAGGCGTGACTTTTCGGAATGGATCAAGTTCGTAGCGAAAGTAGACGTTCTCGCCACGTTCATAGTGGAGGTAGTCATTCTCTCTTCGTAGATGTTCACACTCCGTAGGTGTTCGGGGTCAAAACAAGGAACTTGACATCCACGGGTCTTTGAGGTTCGACGGGCGGGTACTTGGCGCAACATAGGTCTCCGGGGTCGTCGGGTACAAGTTCACATTGTAGCCGTACACGTCGACGGTCTTATCGGAACCTCGTCAACGTTCTTGATCCACCTTGGCGATCCGAAGGGGTACTTGGCGTCATGGTACTAGGGTCTTCGGACTTGCCAGTCTCGGTTCTTGTGACGGTAGTTGTACAAGGTCGTCGTGGGAAGTAGTCGTACTCGCGAACTTGTCGGATCCACAGCGACGGTAGTGGAACTTCACGGATCCGTAGTCTCCGGGCGTAATGGTACTTGGCGAATCCCAAAAACTTCTTGACAATCCAAAATGGCACAAGTGAGATGCACATCCACGTAGTCTTCCGACTTGGGCTCCGGGTTCAAGATTTGACGAGCCTAGGGAGACGATGGAGATAGCAAACAACGGAGCATCAACAGACACGAGGCCACGGGCAAGACTTGGGGCTTCCTGAACCCACGGAAACGGCCGGCAGCAGGAGGCTGCTAGTAGAGGCAGGGCCACGCCGAGGTCGAAGGTGGCCGGGCGAGCTCGACATAGGTCGTTGATGTCTACTACACAACCTTCTTCTTGTAGACGTTGTTGGGCCTCCAAGTGTAGAGGTTTGTAGGACAGTAGCGAATTTCCCTCAAGTGGATGACCTGAGGTTTATCAATCCGTAGGAGGCGTAGGATGAAGATGGTCTCTCTCAAGCAACCCTGCAACCAAATAACAAAGAGTATCTTGTGTCCCCAACACACCCAATACAATGGTAAATTGTATAGGTGCACTAGTTCGGCGAAGAGATGGTGATACAAGTGGTATATGGATAGTAGATAATGGTTTTTGTAATCCGAAAATATAAAAACAGCAAGGTAACTAATGATAAAAGTGAGCGTAAACGGTATTGCAATGATAGGAAACAAGGCCTAGGGTTCATACTTTCACTAGTGCAAGTCCTATCAACAATAATAACATAATTGGATCACATAACTATCCCTCAACATGCAACAAAGAGTCACTCCAAAGTCACTAATAGCAGACAACGAACGAAGAGATTATGGTAGGGTATGAAACCACCTCAAAGTTATTCTTTCCAATCAATCAGTTGGGCTATTCCTATAAGTGTCACAAACAGCCCTAGAGTTCGTACTAGAATAACACCTTAAGACACAAATCAACCAAAACCCTAATGTCACCTAGATACTCCAATGTCACCTCAAGTATCTGTGGGTATGATTATACGATATGCATCACACAATCTCAGATTCATCTATTCAACCAGCACATAGAACCTCAAAGAGTGCCCCAAAGTTTCTACCGGAGAATAACAATGAAAACATGTGCCAACCCCTATGCATAGGTTCATGGGTGGAACCCGCAAGTTGATAACCAAAACATACATCAAGTGAATCACGTGATATCCCATTATCACCACAGATACGCACGGCAAGGCATACATCAAGTGTTCTCAAATCTTTAAAGACTCAATCCAATAAGATAACTTCAAAGGGGAAACTCAATCCATTACAAGAGAGTAGAGGGGGAGAAAACATCATAAGATCCAACTATAATAGCAAAGCTCACGATACATCAAGATCGTATCACCTCAAGAACACGAGAGAGAGAGAGAGAGAGAGAGAGAGAGAGAGATGGAGAGATCAAACACATAGCTACTGGTACATACCCTTAGCCCCGAGGGAGAACTACTCCCTCCTCGTCATGGAGAGCACCAGGATGATGAAGATTGCCATCGGAGAGGGATTCCCCCCTCCGGCAGGGTGCCGGAACGGGTCTAGATTGGTTTTCGGTGGCTACGGAGGCTTCTGGCGGCGGAACTCCCGATCTATTGTGCTCTCCGATCGTTTTAGGGTATATGGAGATATATAGGCGGAAGAAGTGCGTCAGGGGGGGCACGAGGGTGGAGGGCGCGCCCAGGGGGTGGGCGGACCCCCCTACCTCGTGGCCTCCTTGAAGCTTCCTTGACGTGGACTCCAAGTCTCGCGGATTGCTTTCCTTCCAAAAATAAGTTCCGTGAAGTTTCAGGTCAATTGGACTCCGTTTGATTTTCCTTTTCTACGATACTCTAAAACAAGGGAAAAATAGAAACTGGCACTGGGCTCTGGGTCAATAGGTTAGTCCCAAAAATAATATAAAAGTGGATAATTAAGCCCAATAATGTCCAAACAGAAGATAATATAGCATTGAACAATCAAAAATTATAGATACGTTGGAGACGTATCAGCATCCCCAAGCTTAATTCCTGCTCGTCCTCGAGTAGGTAAATGACAAAAATAGAAATTTTGATGCGGAGTGCTACTTGGCATAATTTCAATGTAATTCTTCTTAATTGTGGTATGAATATTCAGATCCATAAGATTCAAGACAAAATTTTAATATTGACATAGAAACAATAATACTTCAAGCATACTAACTAAGCAATCTTGTCTTCTCAAAATAACATGGCCAAAGAAAGTTCATCCCTCCAAAATAATATAGTTTAGTCATGCTCCGTTTTCGTCAGACAAGAATGCTCTCATCATGCACAACCCCGATGACAAGCCAAGCAATTGTTTCATACTTTAGTAATCTCAAACCTATAAACTTTCACTTAATATATGAGCGCGAGCCATGGACATAGCACTTTGGGTGGAATAGAATATAATGAGGGGGGTTATGTGGAGAAGACAAAAAGGGGAAAGTCTCACATCAACGAGGCTAATCAATGAGCTATGGAGATGCCCATCAATTGATGTTAATGCAAGGAGTAGGGATTGCCATGCAACGGATGCACTAGAGCTATAAATGTATGAAAGCTCAACAAAAGAAACTAAGTGGGTGTGCATCCAACTTGCTTGCTCACGAAGGCCTAGGTCACTTGAGGAGGCCCATTGTTGGAATATACAAGCCAAGTTCTATAATGAAAAATTCCCACTAGTATATGAAAGTGACAAAACAAAAGACTCTCTATCATGAACTTTATGGTGCTACTTTGAAGCACAAGTGTGGCAAAGGATAGTAGCATTGTCCCTTATCTCTTTTTTTGTTTTTTTTTTGTTTTTTTGGGCCTTCTCTTTTTTTATGGAATTTCTCCCTTTTTGGGGGGGCCTTCTCTTTTTTATGGCCTTTCTCTTTTTTTTTATTCCTCACTTGGGACAATGCTCTAGAAAATGATGATCATCACACTTCTATTTATTTACAACTCAATGATTACAACTCGATACTAGAACAAAAGATGACTCTATATGAATGCCTCCGGCGGTGTACTGGGATATGCAATGGACCAAGAGTGACATGTATGAAAGAATTATGAATGGTGGCTTTGCCACAAATACTATGTCAACTATATGATCATGCTAAGCAATAAGACAATAATGAATGTGTCATGATAAACGGAATGGTGGAAAGTTGCATGGCAATATATCTCGGAATGGCTATGGAAATGCCATAATAGGTATGTATGGTGGCTGTTTTGAGGAATATATAAGGAGGTTTATGTGTTAAAGAGCATATCATATCACGGGGTTTGGATGTACCAGCGAAGTTTGCGTCGACTCTCAATGTGAGAAAGGGCAATGCACGGTACCGAAGAGGCTAGCAACGATGGAAGGGTGAGAGTGGGTATAATCCATGGACTCAACATTAGTCATAAAGAACTCACATACTTATTGCAAAAATCTACAAGTCATCAAAAACCTCTGCACTACGCACATGCTCCTAGGGGGATAGATTGGTAAGGAAAAGACCATCGCTCCTCCCCGACCGCCACTCATAAGGAGGACAATCAAATAACACCTCATGTTTCAAATTTGTTACACAATGTTTACCATACGTGCATGCTACGGGACTTGCAAACTTCACCACAAGCATTTCTCAAATTCACAACTACTCAACTAGCACGACTTTGATATTATTACCTCCATATCTCAAAACAATCATCAAGCATCAAACTTCTCTTAGTATTCAAAACACTCATAGGAAATTTTTTACTAATCTTGAATGCCTAGCATATTAGGATTGTTTAAGAAAATTACCATGCTATTTAAGACTCTCAAAATAATATAAGTGAAACACGAGAGTTCATCTATTTCTTAAAAATAAAACCACCATTGTGCTCTAAAAGATATAAGTGAAGCACTAGAGCAAACGACAAACTACTCCGAAAGATATAACTGAAGTTCAATGAGTAGTCGAGTAATTATGCAACTATGTGAAGACTCTCTAACATTTAATAATTTCAGATCTTGGTATTTTATTCAAACAGCAATAAAAACAAAATAAAATGACATCTAAGAATGGCAAACATCATGTGAAGAAGCAAAAACTTAGGATCAACCGATACTAACCGATAGTTGTTGAAGAAGAAAGGTGGGATGCCAACCGGGCATCCCCAAGCTTAGACGCTTGAGACTTCTTGAAATATTATCTTGGGGTTCCTAGGGCATCCCCAAGCTTGAGCTTTTGTGTCTCCTTAATTCCTCTCATATCACGGTCTCCCTAAATCTCAAAAGATTCATCCACACAAAACTCAACAAGGACTCGTGAGATAAGTTAGTATAAACCATTGCAAAAACCTTATCATACTCTACTGTAGCAAATCACTAAAATTATTATTCAACATTGCATAATAAATGCCTCTTCATATTTAATAGTCCTGTCCTCAAATAGAATCATTAAAGAAGCAAACATATGCAAACAATGCAAACATAACAGCAATTTGCCTAAACAGGACAGTCTGTAAAGAATGCAGCAACATCAATACTTCCCTAGCTCCAAAAATTATGAAAGAAAATTCCCACTATAGTAAATTTATCAGAGCTTAATATGAAAAAGGTTTCAAAATTTTATCACATTCTGACTTTTCTAGGGAATTATTGCAACAGCGCTAAACTTTCTGTTTTCAAACAGCAACATGTGGACTTCTAAAATAGGCTTAGTAAAGGCTATCAATGCCACTTTTATTGAAATAAAATATGAAAAACATTGTTATAAATAACAGCAAGAAAATTCTAACAAAATAAATTGACGCTCCAAGCAAAACACATATCATGTGGCGAATAAAAATATAGCTCCAAGTAAAGTTACCGATGAACGAAGACGAAAGAGGGGATGCCTTCCGGGGCATCCCCAAGCTTAGGCTCTTGGTTGTCCTTGAATATTTCCTTGGGGTGCTTTGGGAATCCCCAGGATTAGGCTCTTGCTACTCCTTGTTCCATAGTCCATTGAATCTTACCCAAAACTTGAAAACTTCACAACACAAAACTTAACAGAAAACTCGTAAGCTCTGTTAGTATAAGAAAATAAATCACCATCATAAGGTACTGTAATGAACTCATTATAAATTCATATTGGTGTAATATCTACTGTATTCCAACTTATCTATGGTTCATACCCTCCGATACTACTCGTAGATTCATCAAAATAAGAAAACAACACATGAAAAACAGAACAGTCTGTAGTAATCTGGATCAAACGTATACTTCTGGAACTCATAAAATTCTCAAATAAATTGCTGGACCTGAGGAATTTATCTATTAATCATCTGAAAAAATAATTAACTAAATAGCACTCTCCAAATAAAAATGGAAGCAATTCTCGTGAGCGCTAAAGTTTCTGTTTTTTACAGCATGATCGCAAAGACTTTCCCCAAGTCTTCCCAAAGGTTCTACTTTGCAAAAACACTAATTAAAAACATAAAACCACAGCTAAACAGAGGCTAGATGAATTATTTATTACTAAACAGGAGCAAAAAGCAAGGAACTAAAATAAAATTGGGTTGCCTCCCAACAAGCGCTATCGTTTAACGCCCCTAGCTAGGCATGATGATTTCAATGATGCTCACATAAAAGATAAGAATTGAAACATAACAAGAGCATCTTGAAGAATATGGCTAGCACATTTAAGTCTAACCAACTTCCTATGCATAGGGATTTTGTGAGCAAACAACTTGTGGGAACAAGAATCAACTTGCATAGGAAAGCAAAACAAGCATAACTTCAAGATTTTAAGCACATAGACAGGAAACTTGATATTATTGCAATTACTACAAGCATATGTTCCTCCCTCATAATAATTTTCAGTAGCATCATGAATGAATTCAACAATATAACCAGCATCTAAAGCATTCTTTTCATGATCTACAAGCATAGAAAATTTACTACTGTCCACATAAGCAAATTTCTTCTCATGAATAATAATGGGAGCAAACTCAACAAAATAACTATCATGTGATTGAAAATTAAGATCAAGATGACAAGTTACATGGTTATAATTGTTATTTAAAGCATACGAGTCATCACAATAATCATCATAGATAGGAGGCATGCTTTCATCATAATAAATTTGCTCATCAAAACTTGGGGGACAAAAAATATTATCTTCATCAAACATAGCTTCCCCAAGCTTGTGGCTTTGCATATCATTAGCATCACATATATTCAAGGAATTCATACTAACAACATTGCAATCATGCTCTCATTCAACTATTTAGTGCCAAACATTCTAATGCATTCTTCTTCTAACACTTCGGCACAATTTTCCTTTCCATCATACTCACGAAAGATATTAAAAAGATGAAGCATATGAGGCAAACTTAATTCCATATTTTTTGTAGTTTTCTTTTATAAACTAAACTAGTGATAAAACAAGAAACTAAAAGACTCGATTGCAAGATCTAAAGATATACCTTCAAGCACTCACCTCCCCGGCAACGGCGCCAGAAAAGAGCTTGATGTCTACTACACAACCTTCTTCTTGTAGACGTTGTTGGGCCTCCAAGTGCAGAGGTTTGTAGGACAGTAGCAAATTTCCCTCAAGTAGATGACCTAAGGTTTATCAATCCGTAGGAGGCGTAGGATGAAGATGGTCTCTCTCAAGCAACCCTGCAACCAAATAACAAAGAGTCTCTTGTGTCCCCAACACACCCAATACAATGGTAAATTGTATAGGTGCACTAGTTCGGCGAAGAGATGGTGATACAAGTGGTATATGGATAGTAGATAATGGTTTTTGTAATCTGAATGTAAATATAAAAACAGCAAGGTAACTAATGATAAAAGTGAGCGTAAACGGTATTGCAATGATAGGAAACAAGGCCTAGGGTTCATACTTTCACTAGTGCAAGTCCTCTCAACAATAATAACATAATTGGATCACATAACTATCCCTCAGCATGCAACAAAAAGTCACTCCAAAGTCACTAATAGCAGAGAACAAACGAAGAGATTATGGTAGGGTACGAAACCACCTCAAAGTTATTCTTTCCAATCAATCCGTTGAGCTATTCCTATAAGTTTCACAAACAGCCCTAGAGTTCGTACTAGAATAACACCTTAAGACACAAATCAACCAAAACCCTAATGTCACCTAGATACTCCAATGTCACCTCAAGTATCCGTGGGTATGATTATACGATATGCATCACACAATCTCAGATTCATCTATTCAACCAACACATAGAACCTCAAAGAGTGCCCCAAAGTTTCTACCGGAGAATCATGACTAAAACGTGTGCCAACCCCTATGCATAGGTTCATGGGTGGAACCCGCAAGTTGATCACCAAAACATACATCAAGTGAATCATGTGATATCCCATTGTCACCACAGATACGCACGGCAAAACATACATCAAGTGTTCTCAAATCTTTAAAGACTCAATCCGATAAGATAACTTCAAAGGGGAAACTCAATCCATTACAAGAGAGTAGAGGGGGGAGAAAACATCATAAGATCCAACTATAATAGCAAAGCTCACGATACATCAAGATCGTATCACCTCAAGAACACGAGAGAGAGAGAGAGAGAGAGATCAAACACATAGCTAATGGTGCATACCCTCAGCCCCAAGGGAGAACTACTCCCTCCTCGTCATGAAGAGCACCGGGGTGATGAAGATGGCCACCGGAGAGGGATTCCCCCCTCCGGCAGGGTGCCAGAACGGGTCTAGATTGGTTTTCGGTGGCTACAGAGGCTTCTGGCAGTGGAACTCCCGATCTATTGTGATCTCGGACCATTTTAGGGTATATGGAGATATATAGGCGAAAGAAGTACGTCAGGGGGGGCACGAGGGGCCCACGAGGGTGGAGGGCGCGCCCAGGGGGTGGGCGCGCCCCCCTACCTCGTGGGCTCCTTGAAGCTTCCTTGACGTGGACTCCAAGTCTCCCGGGTTGCTTTCCTTCCAAAAATAAGTTCCATGAAGTTTTAGGTCAATTGGACTCCGATTGATTTACCTTTTATGTGATACTCTAAAACAAGGAAAAAAACAGAAACTGGCACTGGGCTTTGGGTCAATGGGTTAGTCCCAAAAATAATATAAAAGTGGATAATAAAGCCCAATAATGTCCAAAACAAAAGATAATATAGCATGGAGCAATCAAGAATTATAGATACGTTGGAGACATATCAGTCATCCGCGGTTAGACGAAGCAGCAGCAGCATGGCACGGCAGCACGCGTGAAGCTGCAGGCCAGCACGGTGGCCTCCATGGTTGGGCGAGCAAAGGGGCCTCGAGGCGCTGAAGATGAAGGAGACAAGGCGAGAGGGACGGCGCAAGACGGAGTGCTCGTCATCGGAGCTTGGCGAAGAGCAGCAGCAGCGGGGCTCGCTGCCGGCGTGGGGAGGCAGAACGGCGGAACAGGAGGCCGAAGAGATGTTTGCGCGATGATGGCCTCGGGAGGGCCATGACGCGATGCAGGCAGGGAGCATCTCAGTATGCTGCTGCTCGCGTGCTCCAGCGTAGGCGGAGCTAGCACCGAGGAGGATAAGGGAGCTGGGGCGCGCCGGAGGAGAAGCAGGGCGCGGAGGAGCTTGAGCGTGGGACGGTGGCCTGGTGGCGTTGGCGCTCCTGCGGGCGTCCATGGCGACGGCGGCCTCCTGCTGGTCTGGTGGCTGGACTTCGGCGACGAGGAGGGGGCAAAGGGGAACGAGACGAGGGTGTGGTGCAGCTCTCTCTCCCTGCAAGTGGCAGCGCTAGGAGGAGAACAAAGGTAGAGATCTGGGGTTGAGAGATGGGCATTGGGTGCGGGGCGATCGAAGAGAAGGGCGCGCGCTTGCTGGGGAGCTCCTCTCCCCGGCAAAAGTTGTGCAGGTGCGTGAGGCGGCGGGAGGAGGAACGAGGAGGAGGGAATTGGATCGGGAGAGGTGGCGTTGGGTGCGGGCTAGGGTTAGAGGTTGTGGGAGTTGGCTGGGCCTTGGAGGCCGGCCCAGTAGAGAGGGCGGGTACTGGGCTCTCCACTCCCTCTCTCATCTCTTATTCTCTCTTCTCCCATAATAAAACAAAACAGAAAAAAAGAAAGAGGAGGATAGGGGAAGGAGTTGGACACGCGGATAATCTTCCCGGACTCACAACAATGTGCTTGTTCGGGGAAAATAGAAAAAGGCCAAGATTGCAAAGTTTAAATTCAAACTCATTTGAATTTAAACAAAAGGTTTGAACTAGGACTAGGGTGATGAAGTGCCCAAAAAAAGATGAGGATTTTTGGAGGAACCTCGATAAAAGGTGAAGGAGTTTGTCGGCAAGGTTTTGAAGTCGAACTTGAAATAGAAAAGACATGGGGAATATTTGCAAGTGTGTTAGAATATTTATTATAGCTCCCTAACATATTGGGAGGATATGTTGTAAAGAGAATCACCACGTGAATTCCCTCAGTTTAAATGGACCGAAGATCCATGCAATTTATTTAGTTGAGTTTTAAGAAGAGGTGCAAGAAGACATGATGCAATGCACATGATGCAAAAATGAAAGCAACGAACCAAACAAATCACACGACGAAAACTCGAAAAATCAAGGATGGCATCTGAAGCTCCGGTCTTGGGGCGTCACAGCTAGGGTTACACAGAGTCGGTTACAAGGGAGGAGATCTACATATCTGTATTGCCAAGCTTGCCTTCCACGCCAAGGAGAGTCCCATCCGAACATGGGACGAAGTCTTCAATCTTGTATCTTCATAGTCCAATAGTCCGACCAAAGGATATAGTTCGCCTGTCCGGAGACCCCCTAATCCAGGACTCCCTCACTAGGTGTAACTTGGGAGCCTCCGACAAGATTGTGGAGTTGAACCAAGGAGTTTGTAAGGGCAAGGAGATCGCCTACTTCGTGAAGATCTACCCTAGTGAGGCAAGTCCTTCGTGGGCGACGGCCATGGTGGGATAGACAAGGTTGCTTCTTCATGGACCCTTCGTGGGTCGAGCCCTCCGTGGACTCGCGCAACCGTTACCCTTCGTGGGTTGAAGACTCCATCAACGTGAATGTATGATAGCACCACCTATCGGAACCACGCCAAAAATCTCCGTGTCTACATTGTGTTTGCTCCCTCCAAACTCCTCCATTTACCTTCATATGCAATTGTTTTACATTCCACTGCTATACTCTTAGAATTGCATGTGTAGGTTGATTACTTGTTTGTGCTAAGTTGCTAAAATCTGCCAAGAACTAAAATTGGGAAAAGGCTAGATTTTTATTTGGTCAAGTAGTCTAATCACCCCCCTCTAGACATACTTTCGATCCTACAAGTGGTATCAGAGCTTTAGTCTCCATTTGCTTTGATTTCCATAGAGTTTGGTGATCATAGCCTTGGTTTCACAACTTAGGAGAGTATGGCGTCTAGCGAGGGAAATTACCATCATAGAGGTCCTTACTTTGATGGTACTAATTTTGCTAGTTGGAAGCATAAGATGAAAATGCATATTCTTGGACATAACCCCGCCGTTTGGGCTATTGTGTGTATTGAATTACAAGATGAATTCTTTGATGGGAGAGAACCAGACCGTGAAGCTACCACGGAAGAGTTGAAGATGCTACAATACAATGCTCAAGCTTGTGATATTCTCTTCAACGGATTGTGCCCCGAAGAATTCAACAAAATCAGCCGTCTTGAGAATGCAAAGGAAATCTGGGATACTTTGGTTGACATGCATGAAGGTACCGACTCCGTCAAGGAATCCAAATTGGATGTGCTTCAAAGTCAACTTAACAAGTTCAAAATGAAGGATGGTGAAGGTGTCACTGAAATGTATTCTAGGCTTGCTCTCATCACAAATGAGATTGTCGACTTAGGAAGTGAAGAGATGACCGACAAATTCATCATCAAGAAGATCCTAAGAGCCTTGGATGGAAAATATGGTACCGTGTGCACATTGATCCAAATGATACCCAATTACAAAGATCTCAAGCCAACGGAAGTCATTGGAAGAATTGTTGCTCATGAGATGTCACTCAAGGATAAGGAAGAGCTCCACAACAAGTCAAGTGGTGCTTACAAAGCCTCATGTGATGCTCCCACATCATCAAGCAAGAAACAAATCTTCAATGAAGAATTGAGCCTAATGGTAAAGAACTTCAACAAGTTCTACAAGAATAGAAGCAAAGAAATAAGTTCCAAGTCAAGGTCCTACAATGACAAAAGATCTTCTAGTGAGCGTAATTGCTACAATTGTGGTAGACCCGGACACTACTCCAACGAGTGTACGGCTCCCTACAAAAGAAGAGAAGATTCTCCCAAAAGAAAAAGTAGAAGAGAAGAATCACCACCAAGAGAAAGGAGGAATAGAGATGATCGTTATGAACGAAAACCCTCTCGGAGAAGCAAGGACTCGGAAAGGAAACAAAAGTCATCAAGGAGCTACACAAAAAGAAGACATCAAGCTCATGTTGGTGAATGGGTATCCGGCTCCGACTCCGACAATCACTCCGAAAGAACTTATCACTCTGACTCCGATTATACTCAAGATGAAGGTGTTGCCGATCTAGCACTTGTGTCAACCAACTCCTACGACATATTTGACTCACCAAATGAAGGAATTGGAAGGTGCTTCATGGCCAAAGGTCCAAAGGTTACACATCCCGAGTATGTTGATTTCGATAGTGATGAAGATGATTTGCTAGGTGATGATGATTTACTTCTTGACAACTCTAGTGATGAAAACTATGATGAAACGTCAATTAATCATGCTAATCAAGATAAAATGAATGATAATGATAAGAAGGAGATTGAGCATCTAACTAAAGAACTAAACACTCTTAAGTTAGCTCATGAAACTACCTTGGAAAATCATCGAGAACTTTTAAAGACTCATGATAAGTTACACTTTGAAAAGCTCAACCTTGAGCAAGAGCATGAGTTTTTAAAGGCAATCAATGATGATCTTTGCAAGAAAAGTTCTTCTTACATTGCCAAGCATTTACTCTTGTCTACTTACGTGCCACAAGTTAAATCTAGCAACAAGAGCAAGAAAGATTCTTCATCTAGTAGTAACAACAATCATGATAAATCCAATATTGTTGCTTCTAGTAGTTCTCTTGATTCCACTAATGATTCTCTTAGCCAAGTTACACTTGAGCAAGAAAATAGCTTATTGAAGGGAATTATAGAGAAAGGTGTTTACAAGAGCCTTGTCGGGAGTAAGCAATTTGAGGAAATTGTACGCAAGCAAGGAAGACACCGGAAGAATCAAGGTGTTGGTTTTGAACGAAAGTTCAATGCCAATGGAGTTGAGTGGGAAGAAGATCAATACCCCAAGACGAAGTTTGTTCCTCAACAAGAGAAGTATGATCCTACTTCTTTCAAAGGGACACAAGCTCAAGATGATCTTCCACCACAAGACCACAAGCAAAAAGGCAAGGACAAGCTTCAAGAGGAGATTGATGCATTTGAAGAAGCACCCAAGGCCTTGGTCAAGTGGGTTCCCAAGACCACATCAAGTTCTACTTCATCAAGTACAACTACAACTCCAAGGGTTCCCATCAAGATGGTGTGGGTCCCGAACTGTGCATCTAGGCCGGATGGTAACAGGAGGCAAGGGACATGAAGTTTTACCCAGGTTCGGGCCCTCTTGATGGAGGTAAAACCCTACGTCCTACTTGATTAATATTGATGATATGGGTGTTACAAGAGTAGATATACCACGAGATCAGAGAGGCTAAACCCTAGAAGCTAGTCTATGGTATGATTGTCTGTTGTGATGGATGTCCTACGGACTAAAACCCTTTGGTTTATATAGACACCGGAGAGGGTTAGGGTTACACAAGGTCGGTTACAAAGGAGGAGATATCCATATACGTATTGCCTAGCTTGCCTTCCATACCAAGTAGAGTCCCATCCGGACGTGAGACGAAGTCTTCAATCTTGTATCTAAATAGTCTAACAGTCGGGCCAATGGAGATAATCCGGCTGTCCGAAGACCCCCTAATCCAGGACTCCCTCAGTAGCCCCTGAACCAGGCTTCAATGACGATGAGTCCGGCGCGCAGTTGTCTTCGGCATTGCAAGGCGGGTTCCTTCTCCGAATACATCGCAGAAGAATTTGAATACAAGGATAGTGTCCGACCCTGCAAAATAAGTCCCGCATTTCACCGTAGAGAGAATAATGTTTTTGTAGATCTAACCCACTAGCTTGTTTTGGCAACATGACATTACGTCATGGCCCGGTGATTATTCGAACCCTTTCTTTTAACCAGCCCCGCACATAACGCGAGGTAGTTTTTCGACACGTCTTGTCAAAGCAGAGATCGTGTCCCCTTATTACGGGATTCTCATCAATACGGGCGTGGGTAACCCAACCGCGCCATCAATTGCGGCGCTTGGGGACAAGCGAGTTTTACCAGGCAAGTGGGGACGTTTTAACTTTGTCCGCCCATATAAAGGGATAATGATTCACCTTTCTATCCACGCCTTCTTCCTCCTCTGCTCATCCGCTCCCGCACACTCGAGCTCTAGCGCCCAAGTCCTCACTTCAATCTCAACCTTCTCCAACCATGTCCAGAGCGGGAGGCAAGTGGATGGTCTCCTCCGTCACGGAGGGAGACGTCAAGAAACTGAGGAGAGCCGGATACCTGCCCGACGATATCGGCACCGGCTCCCAGATGAGGGACAACTCATCCCCACCTCCGAGCCCCATGAGAGGGTGGTATTCCTCACCCATTTCCTCTGCGGACTGGGATTCCCTCTCCATCCCTTCGTCCGGGGGCTCATGTTTTACTACGGCCTGGATTTCCACGATCTGGCCCCGAACTTCATCCTCAACATCTCGGTGTTTATCGTCGTGTGCGAGGCCTTCCTCCGCATCAGGCCCCACTTCAGCTTATGGCTGAAGACCTTCAATGTCAAGCCGAAGGTAGTGAGCGGCCAACAGGCGGAGTGCGGAGGCGCCATGGTGGGCAAGATGCCCAACATCACATGGCTCGAGGGTACCTTCGTGGACACCATAAAGGGGTGGCAATCAGGGTGGTTCTATATCACCGAGTCGCGCGACCCCGCATGGGTAGCGGCCCCCGAGTTCCGATATGGCATCCCCATGCGGCTCACCTCCTGGAAAGAGAAGGGCCTGTGCTGGGGTAATTCAAAAGAGCTGACCGGACTCCAGTCATGTATTCAGAACATGATGCATAAAAAGCTCAAGCTTGTCAACATAGTCCAGGTTATGCTCGTCCACCGGATACTCCCGTGCCAACAACGGGAGTTTACCTTGTGGGAATTCAATCCGGCGCAGCACCGAACTCTGAACAGGCTCTTCGACACGACTCATGAAGATGCCTGGAGGGTGTTGTTCAAGGGCGTCGTGGTCCCTCCCCCCATTACTGAGGATCGGGGATTCAGCGCGAAGTGCCATGCCAGTGCGGTAAGTTGTTTCACCTTTTACAGGATATTTGTTTTCTATATAGATTGGCTCTATGCAGGATCTAAACTCCCGTGCCATTAACAGGACTGGCAGAAGATGGCCGGACAAATCGACTATCCGGCTCCCTTGGCCGAAGGCCCTGCAGACGCCCTTCTAGCAAAGATGTTGACTCCGGCCCCTTACAAGGTGCCGGAGAAGACCAAGAAGGCCAAGGGAGCTCGAAAGAGTTCCCGACGCCAGGCGTCGTTGGACTCACCGTCTGATGACTCTACAGCGCACTCTTCCCCCGAAGACGAGGAAGAGGAAGAAGAGGCTCCCCCATCGACTGGGGGAGACAAGAAAAGGAAGGCTGCCCCAACTGGGGAGGCTGGAGGGTCCAAGAAGGGAAGGACGCTCCTTCCGGACAGCTCTACCGCCGCCGACAAAAGTGAAGATGAGTCGTTGCCCAGGGCCAAGCCCCAAGGGAGATCGTAAGTATTCGGATACCAAAGTAACCCATAGGATTCCTTTGTCGCATTGCTTTTCCTAACGCCGAACTCAATTGTGCAGGCCGCCCCGAGCTAATACCGAGGTATCCTCGGACGGCTCCCTAGGCTCGTCGAACATGGATAGCGATCTAGTCCCGACCGCCACCTCCCCTCATCCAGCCGACGACACCGAGGTGATGTCTCAAGAGGCACCAGATCGAGGGGGGACAGTCCCGGAGGCGCCTCAAGGTGACCTTCCGGACTCCAGGAGCCGAGGGGACGGGGACCCCGAGAGCTCCGAGTTCGGCCCTCGGCCGAACACCGCGCCGGACCCTCCAACAGTTCCGAGCTCAGGCAGGCGGTCCCCTTCTAAGGGGGGTGAAACGCCTGTGCCGGTGACCTCTGTCCATCCAGAGGCGCCAGACAATATGTTGGAAGCGCTTCACAGCGCTTCCATCGAGGAGGAGCACCGCACTATCATGAGTGCGGTGATCCAGAAGGTTCAGTCCGCCAAGAGCGGATTGACTGAAGCCTGTACTAGCCTTCTAACAGGCTTCGAGGTAAGTGTTTTAAAATGTAGTAGAAGTACTACCGCATAGATAGTAGCCCCTGATGCTTTGTTCGGTGTTCACAAAGAAAAGCCGAACAGATGATCAAATAATATCGCAGAAGTCTAATATAAGTATGTCGATATGCATATGCAGGCTTCGCTGCTGGCGTCTGCCGCACTAACTGCGGAGGTTGCCGTACTGAAGGAGGCCCTCGAGGGGTCCCAGAAAGAGCTCGACCTTGCTAAGAGGCAGCTCGAGGAGAACAAGGGTAAGTAATACCCTCGTCTATAGATGGGAAAAAGGACGCGATTGCTAAATGACAGGATCTTTGTATGTTTTCCAGGGGCCACGACCGAGGTGGCGACCCTGAGGCAAGCGCTGACCAAGGCCGAAGATACAGTGGCCAAAGAGCGCACTGAGCAAGAGAGGCACAAGGCTCGTGTGGGTGGGGTGCAACAAGAGCTCTAGGCTCTCGTGACGAAGCACGAGGCGTTGGAGCTTGACTTGAAGACGCGAGAGTCTGAGCTTGCCGCGGCCCGTGAGAGCGCGAAGAGTGCCAAGGACGAGGCCCAGAAGGCCCTTCAGGAGATCGACGCGATGAAGAAGATAGCGGCGAGTAAGGCTTTCTATATGCAAAGCAAGCATGTAAAGGTGAATTACCGATTACTTACCTGAATCCAGAGCTCTTCAGGAGCATTCGCAGATTTGCCCCGTAGTGTGTCCAATGCCGCACTATTCTACCAGGCCGAGGACAGAAGCTCGACGGAGAAGTTGTTCTGGTCTCAGTATGCTGAGGCCGAACATCCGGTGCCAATGAGCGACCAGCTAAAGCAGATGGCCGAGCTACATAAGGCGGCCGATCAGGCCATGAGGGGCTTCATAGTCCGGTTGTGTCCTGGTGATGCCCTTCCGAACAGATTCTTCAGCCCGGTGAGGCGGCTTGTGGATGCCCGCCCACGGCTGGAGGTCATCAAGCGATCCGTCTGCATTGAAGGAGCACGCCGGGCTTTCGCCCGTATCAAAACGCAGTTGGTCAAGCTAGACACCGTGAAGCTGATCAAGGAGGGGCCGCCGGAGGGAAAGGAGCACCGCCACCCCGAGATGTACTACGAGGGTGTTCTGCCGGGTGCCCGTCTTATCGCGGATGAGTGTTCACAAAATGTAATATTTGAATGAGACTTGCTCATTTTTTATCCTGTGTGATGAAAACTTGTTTCATACGCGCTATGCAACGCTTGTGTGAATTTAAAATATTACCTTCTGTTTGGCTGTTTATCCAATCTGAGAGATGGCTAGTCCTCGGCTTCTGCCCCCATGCCACAAGTGCTGGGGTGTTCGGGATAAACCTAAGCACTCTTGTTCCCATGTTTGCGTCCTTCGAGGGAGGTGCTCAGCACAACGAACAAGGCAACCGGACTAATAATGCTTTATCACTCTCACTTAGCCATAGAATTCTATGATTTTAAATTTCGGCGAAGCCCCTGGTATTCGGAAGGCCGAATTCGGGGCGCGATACACGCCTATAAGCCGGACGGAGCCGGCCCCTCGCCCTAAGCGGCATAAGTCTTTAGGGACTCGAAAAACCTTGCCGAACAGCGACCAGTCTCTCGCCTTATCATGACAGTCAGTTTTAGCTTTCTCTACTGAGGTGCTCGGCCCGGCAGAACCGGGGCACAATCGCAGTAGTTCTCCTAGCGCTACCTTAGCCGATAGAGCGGAACGTAAGGTACCAAAACATAGGAGCCAGGCAAACCCAACATTTGACCAAAGACATGATTCGGAGCTGATGCATATAATGCTATAAGTTCGGGGTGCCGCACTTGTGAAAGTGTTCGGACTTTTCACACCATATTGTGGGTACATAAGCCCCTGGTGCATCGGCCGTACCAGAGTGTACGGTTGCAACGCATCGTTAATGAGCACATAGATATATGTATATAACAAAAGTGCAATAATAGTCGTAATGTCATGCATTGTATATTGAAAAATTGCATTAAAGCAGAGTGATGCAGATAGTGCAATAAGCAGAAGAGTAGGATTATGTCCCTTCCAAGGGCGAGCTGAGGAATGATATGAAATCTGCAATCCACCTGGGAATTCCGTAGTTGTCTGCCTCCTTGGTTGTTGTATCATGTGTTCGGTAGTAGAGCGGCCGAACAGTGTTTCCAGAGATTAAAGTCCTGAAAGAAGAAAAAAATAACCAAACGGGAAGCCCCTAGTGCGGTTTAGGCTGCGTTTTGGGGCGTGCCACAGTTGTGCCGCCCCCTCCCCAGCTGTGCCCATGGTATTTTTAATGCGTAATTATGTACGTGCGGCACGAATATTGCCGTTGGGATGGGGTTGGGGTGGCCGTCGTATTGCTACACGAGCTCAGATCACGCCAGGCGGTCTGTCTGCCGATTGCCCCAAGCACGCTTGAAGGTGTCCGGGCTTTGAAATGCTGAACTAGTAGATTGCCTTGAGAGGCTGCTTTGCGCTTCAGCTACAAGGGCCGCGGTGTGCTCCTTTGTTCGGAGAGAGCGCTCTGTGTTTCCATTGACTGTGATAACTCCGCGAGGTCCTGGCATTTTGAGCTTGAGGTATGCATAATGTGGTACCGCATTGAATCTAGCAAATGCGGTTCGTCCGAGCAGCGTGTGATAACCACTGCGGAACGGGACTATGTCGAAGATTAACTCTTCGCTTCGGAAGTTATCCGGGGATCCAAAGACCACTTCCAGTGTAATTGAGCCTATGCAGTGGGCCTCTAGCTTGGAATGACGCCCTTAAAGGTCGTTTTTATGGGTTTGATCCTTGAGGGGTTTATACCCATTTTGCGGACTATGTCCTGATAAAGCAGGTTCAGGCTGCTGCCGCCATCCATAAGGACTCGAGTGAGGTGAAATCCGTCGATGATTGGGTCTAGGACCAGTGCGGCGAATCCTCCATGAGGGATACTAGTGGGGTGGTCCCTGCGATCGAAGGTGATCGGACAGGAGGACCAAGGGTTGAACTTTGGGGCGACTGGCTCCAACACATATACGTCCCTGAGCGCACGCTTCCGCTCCCTCTTGGGGATGTGGGTTGCGTATATCATGTTCACCGTCCGCACTTGCGGGGGAAACCTCTTCTGTCCTCCAGTGTGCGGCTGCCGGGGTTCTTCCTCATCATCGCTATTCGGCCCCTTGTCCTTGTTTTCGGCAATTAACTTGCCGGCCTGCTTGAACACCCAACAATCCCTGTTGGTGTGATTGGCTGGCTTGTCTGGGGTGCCGTGTATTTAACACGAGCGATCGAGTATACGGTCCAAGCTGGACAGACCCAGCGTACTTTGCTTGAATGGCTTTTTCCGCTGACCGGTTTTAGAGCCTTTGAATCTGGCATTGACTGTCGTATCCTCAGTACTTTTGCCGTTAATGCGGCGCTTATGCTTGTTGCGATGTGACCTGCTATTGTTGTCCTTGGTTTGAGGTACCATGGTTCTTTGATATGTTATTACTGCGAGCCAACCAGCTGTCTTCTCCCGCACAAAAGCGGGTCATGAGTGTCGTGAGGGCTGCCATAGATTTCGGCTTTTCCTGACCAAGGTGCCGGGCTAGCCACTCGTCTCGGATGTTGTGCTTGAAGGCTGCTAAGGCCTCCGCATCCGGGCAGTCGACGATTTGATTTTTCTTTGTAAGGAACCGAGTCCAGAATTGCCTGGCCGACTCTTCTGGCTGCTGAATTATGTGGCTCAAGTCATCAACGTCTGGTGGTCGCACATAAGTGCCCTGAAAGTTGTCGAGGAATGCGGCTTCCAGATCTTCCCAACAGCTAATGGAGTCCGCTGGCAAGCTATTGAGCCAATGCCGCGCTGGTCCTTTGAGTTTTAGTGGGAGGTACTTGATGGCATGTAAGTCATCACCGCGGGCCATGTGGATGTGGAGGAGAAAGTCCTCAATCCATACCGCGGGGTCTGTAGTGCCGTCGTATGATTCAATGTTTACAGGTTTGAATCCTTCTAGGAATTGATGTTCCATTACTTCGTCTGTGAAGCATAAGGGGTGTGCGGCGCCTCTGTATTGGGCTATATCGCGACGCAACTCGAATGGGTCCTGCCCGCTGTGTTCAGCCCGGCCGGATTTGCTTCTGTATTCGGCGTGACGTTTATCGTCTCGTAGAGTGGTGCGTCCTCGTGATCCGTAGATCGATCTTGAATGCTTTGCTTTGTCCTTCAATATGTCTCGCGGGTCTGGTGTATCTCCCCATGCCTTTTTATTTGAATGGCGTTGGGGTGGGGGCTCAGCTTTTGGCTGGAATGCCTCTCTGTCGCGTCCACGGGGTGGACGATCAGCCATTTCATACGCTTCTACCTCCAGTCGGGGAAGTAACCCGCGCCTTGGATAACTCTTGGAGGGACGCTCGAGTTTATATTGCTCGGCCGCGAGGACTTCAGTCCATTTGTCAGCTAGCAGATCTTGGTCAGTTTGAAGCTGCTGCTGCTTTTTCTTCAGGCTATTTGCCGTGGCCATAAGCATGCGCTTGAAGCGCTCTTGTTCGACGGATCCTCTGGAACGGCGAATTCATCGTCGCCAAGGCTTGCCTCATCTTCGGAGGGGGGAATGTAATTGCCATCCTCATCCTCTCCGCCAACCGCTCTCTCAGGAGAGCTGGCTCCTTCATCCTCCTGCTCTAAATCTTGCTGGAGGGGATTGTTGTTGTCTTCGGCGCTATCCGGAGTGTTATTATCTCCTGTGCCGGTATCACCACTTTTGCTTTGGCGGGACTAAGAGTGGCGCCGCTGACGTTGGCGGTTGGGTTGCTTCTTGGAGGGGTCATCCTCCGTTATCTCGTCGCCATTGCCTTCATTGGGTGTATCCACCATGTATATGTCATACGACGAGGTGGCTGTCCAGTGCCCTGTAGGTGCCGGTTCATGTTCGTCTCCTACATCGTCGTCCATACCGTCGATGTCTTCAGAGTCGAAGTCGAGCATGTCAGTTAAATCATCGACAATGGCTACAAAGTGGGTGGTGGGTGGGCATCGAATTTCTTCGTCGTCCGCATCCCAATCCTGTTGGCCATAATCCGGCCAGGGCTCTCCTGACAAAGAGAGAGACCTTAGTGATTTCAGTATGTCGCTGAAGGGCGAGTGCTGAAACATATCCGCGGTGGTGAACTCCATGATCGGCGCCCAATCGGATTCGATTAGCAGGGGCGCGGATGGTTTGGGGTCCGGAAGAGAGTCCGGCACCTTGGAGTCACGGGCTGTGCAGAGGGTTAAGCTGGTGTTTGGCTCGATGGCCGTCGAGACTGCAGCCCCCTGAGGTGGTGTCTAGCCACCCGTCCTCGATTGGCGCAGTTGGATCCGAGCTAAGGGTCGGAGCTGATGCGGGCGCGGCCTCTGGAGTATCGTCCGGTGGATGAGCTAGGTCATACCCATCACGGCAGTGCGGTGCGCCCGGCTGTGGCTCGAATCCGTCGAAGATCAAGTCCCCATGGATATTGGCCGTGTAATTCAAACTTCCAAATCTGACCTGATGGCCAGGGGCGTAGCTTTCAATCTGCTCCAGATGGCCAAACGAATTAGCCCGCAGTGCAAAGCCGCCGAATATGAAGATCTGTCTGGGGAGAAAAGTCCCACCCTGGATCGCATCGCTATCGATGATAGCAGGAGCCATCAAGCCTAACGGCGACGACACAGAGGAACTCTCAATGAAAGCACCAATGTCGGTGTCAAAACCGGCGGATCTCGGGTAGGGGGTCCCGAACTGTGCGTCTAGGCCGGATGGTAACATGAGGCAAGGGACACGAAGTTTTACCCAGGTTCGGGCCCTCTTGATGGAGGTAAAACCCTACGTACTGCTTGATTAATATTGATGATATGGGTGTTACAAGAGTAGATCTACCACGAGATCAGAGAGGCTAAACCCTAGAAGCTAGCCTATGGTATGATTGTCTGTTGTGATGGTTGTCCTACGGACTAAAACCCTTCGGTTTATATAGACACCGGAGAGGGTTAGGGTTACACAAGGTCGGTTACAAAGGAGGAGATATCCATATACGTATTGCCTAGCTTGCCTTCCATGCCAAGTAGAGTCCCATCCGGACACGAGACGAAATCTTCAATCTTGTATCTTCATAGTCTAACAGTCCGGCCAATGGAGATAATCCGGCTGTCCGGAGACCCCCTAATCCAGGACTCCCTCAATCCAGAAGATGAAGAACTAGAGAGTTCTTGAGGGTGACTCCGCCAACATATTTCACTCTTATCATTTTGGCGAGGACAAGTGCAAACAACCTCCATATCTTGCACTAGTTCAAGGAGTCACAAACCCTCCTGTTGGTAAGACAAGGGACAAGGTAACCTAATGCTTTCATGGACATCATCTTGTGTATGCATCACTCTATGTCTATGGATATCCTTGTTGGTTCCTTGTGGGACTAACCCGTGTAGGTATTGAAAGTGCAACTCACTCCAAAGGATTGCTCCAAATGATCTACATCAACATTGAGCATCTACATCTTCAACACCTGCATGAAGTCATCATCGACAAAACACAAGGTTAGTTCATCCCTCTCAAGGGGGACATCACATCTAGGGGGAGCTTTACTCCAATCAATTGAGCTAAAGCAACTCTAATGGTGTGAACAGAACAATGCTTTATGTAAAAGTGGCAACCCCACTTGCGCTTAACGATGAGTATGACCTACGATCAAGTGTTCTCATTTGCTAAGTCAATATACTCATATATAGATGACCTAGTCATCACCAAATTGCTTGATAGATGCTAGAGTGTTTGTGCATGCTTTGTCACATATTTCGTTTGCCATCTTATTGTGTGAGCATGTTGGATGCATATTTTACTCATTCAAGGACATCCATTTGTTGCTTTGATTGTTTGCCTTTTTCTCTTCTGCCAAATGGATGGACAAGAATGCCTAAGAACTCCCTCTAGCTATCTATGCTTTCCTCGTCTCAAACTCTATTCATGCTACATCACAAAGTTTGATCAAGTTAG
Source organism: Triticum dicoccoides (assembly GCF_002162155.2). NCBI lineage: Eukaryota > Viridiplantae > Streptophyta > Magnoliopsida > Poales > Poaceae > Triticum > Triticum dicoccoides. The sequence goes on from NC_041380.1 coordinate 421,524,441, forward strand.
ATTCATACCACTCTGTGTGAGGAGCACTCGGAGTCCCCGATTCGTCATAGACATAAACTTCCAAAACCCCTTTGTGCATTTCAGTATGACCGAGTCATCCATTTCGATCACACCGAGACCACTAAGTTGATCTAGGTTTTCAATCTCGGTGCAACCGATTAGAATGTTTCGGTCACACCGAGTTGCAGTAACCGCTTGCAGTTCTGCATCTCGGTGCCACCGAGTCGTCCTCTCGTTGCCAGCGACCTCCCACCACCGACAATGGAAATCTTCACCGCCGTTGCCGCCGTAGCAAGTTCGTCGCTGAACTAGGGGTCTGCTGTCAGGTTGCTTGCATGATGTCTGACCAAAGTGATAGCCAGAACAAGTCTGAGGAGCATGTTCAACTAAGTGAGGGCACTAGTCCCTCCAGTTCATCTGATGATGGCAGCAGGAGCACACCAAGTAACTTGCCAAAGGAAGCCACCAGAACAAGAAAGAAGAAGACCTCAGATTCAGAGGATGAGGATTATGTGGCTGTTGAGGAAGAAGTCAGCTCCAAGAAAAAGGTGCTGAAAAGGGGGTATGGCTCAGCTGCTATAGTCAAGCCAGAGATGCATAAGAAGGCACCAGCAAAGAGAGTCCCCATGTCTAAGGCCAGATCATCCACTACTGAAACCTACAAGCCATCTGATGAGGTAGTTGGACAAGGCAAGAAAAGGAAGGAAAGGGTCAAGAAGACCACTGCCAAAGTGCTTGGCATATCATCAATTATAAGAGATGATGATGAAGAGGAATAGGATGCTGCACCAGCACCCAAAGCTCAAAATCTCATGGGAGATGCAATCAGATCAGGGGATGCTCCACCTAAGCCCAAAGCTGCTCCCAAGGCAGCTGCTCCAGCTCAGAAGCCCAAGAGAAGCACTAGAAACATTTATGCTGAGGAAAAGAACAAGGCCCCAGTGCCTGACGCTGCTGAAGAAGATGAAACTCAAGTGCTAAGGAAGCTGAAACCCAAGATCCCTGACCACAATGATGCACATCCAGTTGCAGAAAATATGAAAATCAAGAAGGATGCAGGTTTGAGAATATGGAGAGAGTCTGATCCATATGCTATCAGGAGAAGAACTGTTGTGGACTATAGGTTTCACACTAAGGAACAACAGGACTTCTATGAGACAGTGTTGCTTGACAAGAAGCCCATTGTGTGTGATATGAGATGGGTAGACTGGGAGTACATCCAGAAGAATGAAGATCAACATCCTGGAGTGTATGACAGTTTTAAGGCATGTGGAGTTGATGAATTTATTTCCTAGAAGCTCACCAAGTGGAATGATGAGCTGATCATGCAGTTCTACTCCACTGCCCATTCCTATCTAGATGGGAAGATCGTTTGGATGTCTGAGGGTACCAGGTACCAATCGTCTATTGATGAATGGGCTCAGTTGATCAATGCCCCCAAAGAAAGCGAAGATGACTTGGACATTTATGCAGAGAAGAAGAAAGACCACAACACTATGGCCAACATGTACAAGGAGATCCCAGATGTTGCTTTGGATACACATAAGTTTGGATCTGTCCATTACCTGTTGTCTGGTATGCCAACAATCAATTGGATTCTGAGACACACACTGATACCCAAGTCAGGTGATCACAAAATGATCAGAGGACATGCCATCAACTTCCTGCACATATTTGACGTCCCACAGAAGTTCAAGGTCATGAGTTTGATTGTTGAGACAATCAAGAGGACTGCTGCTGACCAGAAGAGAAGTTGTGGGTATGCCCCACAAATTCAGGATCTCATTAACTCAAAGATGGGCACAGGCACATATCTTTTGGACAAGGAGCACCTGCCCATCTATCCTGAATTTGAAGACACCATTGTGGTGATGGATGAAAATGAACCATCTTCAGCTCAAGCACATGAAAAGAGAGAGAAGGCAAAAGTAGAGAAAGCTGCAAAGATGCCAACTGTTGAAGAGGCATCTCAAGTGTTCTTGAAATCCAAACAAGATCAACTTGGATATCTGATCCAATCCACCCCGAGGATTGAGAAGGGCTTGGCCACCCTGACTAAGAACCAGGAGAGTTTGGAGAGGGTCGTTGAGCAGAAGTTCTATGATCTGGATGTCAAGATCACCGAGATCCAAAGTGCAATTGAGCAGCTACAGGAGGAAGCAGAGGAGAGGAAGGGCAAGTCTACTACTGATGCTTTCAAGAGAGTGCCACAAGGTCCAAGGTCTGCTGTGGTGCCTGTGACAGACACGAGAGCTACAGCATCAGCACCAGCAGCCATAGCTCCAGTGCCACCTCCAGCATCCACTCCATCAGCTCCAACTACTTCATCGGAAGCCTTCGTCCTTGGCGTTCTCTCTACACCACCTCCCGAAGATCAAGCCTGAGAGTCATTTAGCACTATGCATTTTTGTACTTTTTGGTAACTTGTTGCCAAAGGGGGAGAAAAATGTATAGATCATAGGCTTCGAGAGAGAGAGAGAGAGAGTTGGTTTTTTATCTCTCTTCACACTTATTTGGTTTGAAACTTTATTGTGTGCTTGTGTGAGCTACTTGTGAGATACTTGTTGATCATGTGTTTGATCATATGATACATTAATGTTTGGTTGAATGATGATATCTTTTATATCTCTTATATGATCATTCACTTGCTTGGTGACGAGTGCATGCTTTTAATCTCTATCATTTTGAGCAGTCCACCAAGATGTATGTGACATGGAAGAGTAACCCATGATCCTAATTGATTGTGCATTTGCATTCAAAAGAAAATATTTTAAATAATGCACAAATTTAGGGGGAGCTCTTGCTTATCACATACTTCTCAAAGCAACGATGTTTTTCAATCTTATTTATTATTTGTCGAAGCTTTGATCTATATGTTGTCATCAATTACCAAAAAGGGGGAGATTGTAAGTGCAACTATCACTGGGTGGTTTTGGTAATTCCTAACAACATATAGCTCATTGAGCTAATGCTATTCCAAGATGAATATTTCAGGAAATCTCAATGATTGGCATGGCATGGATTAGAAAGTGGACCCTTCAAAATGCTAAGGATAAAAGATTGGCTCAAGCTCAAAGCACAAGACTCTACATTTTCTATTTTAGTGATCAAAGATCACATTGAGTCTATAGGAAAAGCCAATACTATTAAGAAGGGATGAGGTGTTGCTTAATGAGGTGCTTGCTCAAAATGCTTAGTGATATGCTCCAAAACCCTCCACTACTTTCTCACATCCACTTATGTCCCAAACCAAAAGTCAAACTTGGCCCCACCGATTCTTTCTATCCGGGGCCACCGAGTTTAGTTGACATAGCCACTGCTAGAAACCCTAATCAGTTCGGTCTCACCGATAGGGATCTCGGTCTCACCGAGATGGGATTGTAATCTCTCTGTTACCCTTTGTAATGTTTTGGTAAAACCGAGATGAGCGATCGGTCCCACTGAGATTACAATGTAAACTCTCTGTTTCCCTTTCGTAACACTTCGGTCCAACCGAGATGAGCGAATCGGTCCCACCGAGTTTGCCTGACCAACTCTCTGTTAGTCCATTACCAAAATCGGTCTCACCAAGTTTGTGTAATCGGTCTCACCGAGATTACGTTATGCCCTGACCTAACGAAATCGGTCCCACCGAGTTGACATGTCGGTCCCACCGAGAATCCTAATGTTCACATTTTGAACTAAATTTGTCTGACCGAGTTTCATGATGCGGTCCCACCGAGTTTGGTGATTTGTGTGTAACGGTTAGATTTTGTGTGGAGGCTATAAATACCCCTCCACCCACTATTCATTCAAGGAGAGAGCCATCAAAACATGCCTACACTTCTAATACACATTTTCTGAGAGAGAACCACCTACACTTGTGTTGAGGTCAAGATATTCCATTCCAACCACATAAATCTTGATCTCTAGCCTTCCCCAAGTTGCTTTCCACTCAAATCATCTTTCTACCAAATCCAATCTTATGAGAGAGAGAGTTGAGTGTTGGGGAGACTATAATTTGAAGCACAAGAGCAAGGAGTTCATCATCAACACACCATTTGTTACTTCTTGGAGAGTGGTGTCTCCTAGATTGGCTAGGTGTCACTTGGGATCCTCTGACAAGATGGTGGAATTGTACCAAGGAGTTTGTAAGGGCAAGGAGATCGCCTACTTCACGAAGATCTACCCTAGTGAGGCAAGTCCTTCGTGGGCGACGGCCATGGTGGGATAGACAAGGTTGCTTCTTCGTGGACCCTTCATGGGTGGAGCCCTCCGTGGACTCGCGCAACCGTTACCCTTCGTGGGTTGAAGTCTCCATCAACATGGATGTACGATAGCACCACCTATCGGAACCATGCCAAAAATCTCCGTGTCTACATTGCGTTTCCTCCCTCCAAACTCCTCCCTTTACCTTCATATGCAATTGTTTTACATTCCGCTGCTATACTCTTAGGATTGCATGTGTAGGTTGATTACTTGTTTGTGCTAAGTTGCTAAAATCTGCCAAGAACTAAAATTGGGAAAAGGCTAAATTTTTATTTGGTCAAGTAGTCTACTCACCCCCCCCTCTAGACATACTTTTGGTCCTACGGTGTCATACCTAGTGCATCAGGTCCAATGAAAATCTTTTGTGACAATACTGGTGCAATTGCCTTGGCAAAGGAATCCAGATTTCACAAGAGAACCAAGCACGTCAAGAGACGCTTCAATTCCATCCGCGGTCAAGTCAAGGAGGGAGACATAGAGATTTGCAAGATACATACGGATCTGAATGTTGCAGACCCGTTGACTAAGCCTCTCTCATGAGCAAAACATGATCAACACCAAGACTCCATGGGTGTTAGAATCATTACAATGTAGTCTAGATTAGTGACTCTAGTGCAAGTGGGAGACTGAAGGAAATATGCCCTAGAGGCAATAATAAAGTTGTTATTTATATTTCCTTATATCATGATAAATGTTTAGTATTCATGCTAGAATTGTATTAACTAGAAACTTAGTACATGTGTGAATACATAGACAAACAGAGTGCCACTAGTATGCCTCTACTTGACTAGCTCGTTAATCAAAGATGGTTAAGTTTCCTAGCCATGGACAATGAGTTGTCATTTGATGAACGGGATCACATCATTAGAGAATGATGTGATTGACTTGACCCATCCGTTAGCTTAGCACTTTGATCGTTTAGTTTATTGCTATTGCTTTCTCCATAACTTATACATGTTCCTATGACTATGAGATTATGCAACTCCCGAATACCGGAGGAACACTTAGTGTGCTATCAAATGTCACAACATAACTAGGTGACTATAAATATGCTCTAAAGGTGTCTTCGATGGTGTTTGTTTAGCTAGGATTTGCCACTCCGTGTATCGGAGAGGTATCTCTGTGCCCGCTCGGTAATGCACATCACTATAAGCCTTGTAAGCAATGTGACTAATGAGTTATTTACGGGATGTTGCATTACGGAATGAGTAAAGAGACTTGCCGGTAACGAGATTGAACTAGGTATTGAGATACCGACGATAGAATCTCGGGCAAGTAACATACCGATGACAAAGGGAACAACGTATGTTGTTATGCGGTTTGACCGATAAAGATCTTCGTAGAATATGTAGGAACCAATATGAGCATCCATGTTTCGCTATTGGTTATTTACCAAATATGAGTCTCGGTCATGTCTACATAGTTCTCGAACCCGTAGGGTCCGCACGCTTAACGTTCGGTGATGATCGGTGTTATGAGTTTATGTGTTTTGATGTAGAGAAGGTTGTTCGGAGTCCCGGATGTGATCACGGGCATGACTAGGAGTCTCGAAATGGTCGAGACATAAAGATTGATATATTGGAAGCCTATGTTTGGACATCGGAATGGTTCCGGGTGAGTTCGGGCATATACCGGAGTAGCGGGGGTTACCGGAACTCCCCGGGGAGTATATGGGCCTTATTGGGCCTTAGTGGAAAGAGAGAGGGGAAGCCGGGGTAGGCCGCGCGCCCCCTCCCCCTGGGTCCGAATTGGACTAGGGAAGGGGGGGGGGGCCTTTCCTTCGCCCTCTTTCCTCATTCCTTCATCTCCTACTCCAACTAGGGAAAGGGGAAATCCTACTCCCGGTGGGAGTAGCACTCCCCCTAGGGCGTGCCATAGAGAGGGCCGGCCCTCCCCCTCCTCCACTCCTTTATATATGGGGGAGGGGGCACCCAATAGACACACAAGTTGATCTCTTAGCCATGTGTGGTGCCCCCTTCCACAGATTTCCACCTTGGTCATATCGTTGTAGTGCTTAGGCGTAGCCCTGCATCGGTAACTTCATCATCACCATCATCACGCCGTCGTGCTGACAAAGCTCTCTCTCGACACTCAGCTGGATCTAGAGTTCATGGGACGTCACCGAGCTGAACGTGTGTAGATCGCGGAGGTGTCGTACCTTCAGTGCTAGGATCGATCGGGTCGTGAAGACATACGACTACATCAATCGCGTTGTCATAACGCTTCCACTTACGGTCTACGAGGGTACGTGGAGAACACTCTCCCCTCTCGTTGCTATGCATCACCTAGACGGATCTTCCATGTGCGTAGGAATTTTTTGAAATTACTGCGTTCCCCAACAAAATCATGGTGCCGTCGCCAGCCATGCTCGTCAGTTGTAGCAAAAACAACACCGACACCAATCCGAGCAGAAAGACCGTACCAGTTCCAGCAAAAGATAGCAGTGGTAGAAGCAAAACACATCGCCCGTTCCAGCAAAATAAAATGACCGATCCAGCAAAAATCACCATCGGCACTGATCCGAGAAAAAAACATACCAGTTCCACCAAATATTACAGCAGGTGGTAGCCAAAATCGCCGCTAGTTCCCGCAAATATTACAGCAGGTGGTAGCAAATATCGCCGCTGGTTCCAGCAAAATAAAATGACTATTCTAGCAAAATTCACCATCGGCACTGACCCGAGCAAAAAAGCAAACTAGTTCCAGCAAAAATTACAGCAGGCAGTAGTAGAAAAAATCGCCACTGGTTCTAGCAAAAGAAAATGACCGTTCCAGCAAAAAATTCACCGATTTCAGCAAAATAAAAAGGAACGCTGGTTCCAGCTCACCTACTTGCCGGTTCCAGCTCCGCCGCTTGCCGGATGCAACTCCCCCTGGTCGGTTCCAGCTCTGCCATATGCAGGTTGCATCACTCCCTCTTTGACTAGTGGCAACTCCCGTCGTATTCATACCCAGCTCCGCCACTCGTAGGTTGCGAGTGGGAGATGGCCAACAGCAGCACGGGTGGCCTTCCCCGCGCAGCACCGCCAGCGCACATCCGCACCTATAGCTACAACCTAGACGTCGCGGCGGCGTCCCTCACGGGCGATTTGAGGCGGGCTGGTAGGGGCATGTACACGGCAGCCATGGCCTCTGCCCATCTGGAGTAGGGAAGTGCTGCCATGGGCTCTCTTGATTTGAAGCAAGGGAAGGAGCTCCAGCCGAGAATAGAAACATAACGAGAAGATTTGAGAGCATAAGATTTGTTTCTGAAGCGGCACGTGGTCCCTCTCACAGTTATCGTGTGGTGCTATTAAACTGGTTGATGTGGCACAAAATAGAGTCATAAGTTGTGAGTTGATCGAATGACCCGCGCGTGTCCGGCCCAAAGTTTGGCCGGCGTGCCGGGTGCAAGAGCATCTTCAACAGCCGCGCTGGAAATTTATGGTTTTTAGCACGCGCGTAATCGCTAAGCGAGCTCCGGCGGAGGCACAATAACCGCGCGTGCAGCATAAGGAGTTCAGCGCGCGGTCCGAAACACCATCACGCGCCGTTTCTTTGGTGCGCCCGCTACCATGCGCCGCACACTGGAGCACCCACTCACGACTTCCACCTACCCCGACCCAGGCGCTGGCACCACCACCAGCACCATCCCATTTGTTCCGGCGACCATTCCGGCGCTTCCTCGTCCTATCCCCGCGCCGCCGCCGCTTTCTCCTTCTCCCTCTAGTCGCCACCGCCCCTCGCGCGCGCCATTCCTCCGACGAACAACGCTCAGCTGCCCACTGTTGCTTGGCGCACACAAGGTGTTTGACAAAACGCTTGCAAGGTATGTATTGGTTCAACTTCACATTTTGTACATGAACTTGGTGCATGTTGTTTGTAGTTTTTATAGCCTAGTTAACATTGTAGATGAGTTCGTCATATGATTCTTCCGAAGAAGAATTTGACATTGAAGAGGAGGAGGATCTTGCAATGATCCTAGCTATGCACTTCAATAGAAAACCAAAGCACGGTGCTTCGGTTATGGGTCGGCAGAAAATTTGGAGGGATACGATCGATGCCCACAAAAGATCGATGAGGCACTATTTGTTGAAAACGTAGTAATTTCAAAAAAATTCCTACGCACATGCAATATCATGGTGATGCGTAGCAACGAGAGGGGAGAGTGTTTTCCACGTACCCTCGTAGACCGTTAAGCAGAAGCATTATGACAACGTGGTTGATGTAGTCGTACGTCTTCACAATCGACTGATCCTCAGTACCGAACGTACGGCACCTCCATGTTCAGAACATGTTCAGCTCGGTGACATCTCGTGAACTCACGATCCAGTGGAGCTCGAGGGAGAGTTTCGTCAGCGCGACGGCGTGGTGACAATGTTGATGAAGCTACCATCGCAGGGCTTCGCCTAAGCACCGCTACAGTGTGACCGAGGTGGATTATGGTGGAGAGGGGGCACCGCACACGGCTGGGAGAGATCAATGATCAAATTGTGTGTTCTAGGGTGCCCCCTTCCCCCGTACATAAAGGAGCAAGGGGGAGGCCGGCCGGCCCTGTACGGCGCGCCAGGAGGAGGAGTCCTCTTCCTAGTAGGAGTAGGACTCCCCTCTTTCCTACTCCTACTAGGAGGAGGAAAGGAAGGGGGATAAGGAGAAGGAAAGGGGGCCCCACTTCCTAGTCCAATTCGGACCAGAGAGGGAGGGGGCAAGCGGCCTGCCCTGGCCGGCCCCTCTCTAGCTCTCCACTAGGGCCCAACAAGGCCCATTAGCCCCGGGGGGTTCCGGTAACCCCTCCGGCACTCCGGCAAAATCCTGATTTCACCCGGAACTCTTCCGATGTCCAAATGTAGGTTTCCAATATATCACATCTCTATTTCGAGACTCCTCGTCATGTCCGTGATCATATCTGGGACTCCGAACTACCTTCGGTACATCAAAACATATAAACTCATAATACCGATCATCACAGAACTTTAAGCGTGCGGACCCTACGGGTTCGATAACTAGGTGGACATGATCAAGACATGTCTCCGGTCAATAACCAATAGCGGAACCTGGATGTTCATATTGGCTCCTACATATTCTACGAATATTTTTATCGGTCAAACCGCATAATAACATACGTTGTTCCCTTTGTCATCGGTATGTTACTTGCCCGAGATTCGATCGTCGGTGTCCCAATACCTAGTTCAATCTCGTTACCGGCAAGTCTCTTTACTCGTTCCATAATGCACTATCCCGCAACTAACTCATTAGTTGCATTGCTTTCAAGGCTTATAGTGATGTGCATTACCGAGAGGGCCCAGAGATACCTCTTCGACAATCAGAGTGAAAAATCCTATTCTTGATCTATGCAAACTCAACAAGTACCATCGGAGGGACCTGTATAGCACCTTTATAATCACCCAGTTATGTTGTGATGTTTGGTAGCACACAAAGTGTTCCTCCGGTATTCGGGAGTTGCATAATCTCATAGTCATAGGAACATGTATAAATCATGAAGAAAGCAATAGCAGTAAACTAAACGATCAAGTGCTAAGCTAATGGAATGGGTCAAGTCAATCACATCATTCTCCTAATGATGTGATCCTGTTAATCAAATGACAACTCATGTCTATGGTTAGGAAACTCAACCATCTTTGATCAATGAGCTAGTCAAGTAGAGGCAAACTAGTGACACTCTGTTTGTCTATATATTCACACATGTACTAAGTTTCCGGTTAATACAATTCTAGCATGAATAATAAACATTTATCATGATATAAGGAAATATAAATAACAACTTTATTATTGCCTCTAGGGCATATTTCCTTCAGTCTCCCACTTGCACTAGAGTCAATAATCTAGTTCACATCGTCATGTGATTTAGCACCAATAGTTCACATCTCTATGTGACTAATACCCAAAGGGTTTACTAGAGTCAATAATCTATTTCACATCGCTCTGTGATTAACACCCAAAGAGTCTTGGTGCTGATCATGTTTTGCTCGTGGAAGAGGCTTAGTCAACGGGTTTGCAACATTCAGATCCGTATGTATCTTGCAAATTTTCTATGTCTACAATGCTTTGCACGGAGCTACTCTAGCTAATTGCTCCCACTTTCAATATGTATCTAGATCGAGACTTAGAGTCAGCCAGATCGGTGTCAAAGTTTGCATCGACGTAACTCTTTACGACGAACTCTTTGTCACCTCCATGTCCGAGAAACATTTCCTTATTCCACTAAGGATATTTTGACTGTTGTCCAGTGATCTACTCCTGGATCACTATTGTACCCTCTTGCCAAACTTATGGTGAGGTACATAATAGGTCTGGTACATGATGTCTACTACACAACCTTCTTCGTGTAGATGTTGTTGGGCCTCCAAGTGCAGAGGTTTGTAGGACAGTAGCAAATTTCCCTCAAGTGGATGACCTAAGGTTTATCAATCCGTGGGAGGCGTAGGATGAAGATGGTCTCTCTCAAGCAACCCTGCAACCAAATAACAAAGAGTCTCTTGTGTCCCCAACACACCCAATACAATGGTAAATTGTATAGGTGCACTAGTTCGGCAAAGAGATGGTGATACAAGTGCTATATGGATGGTAAATATAGGTTTTGTAATCTGAAAATATAAAAACAGCAACTAATGATAAAAGTGAGCGTAAACGGTATTGCAATGCGTTGAAACAAGACCAAGGGTTCATAATTTCACTAGTGCAAGTTCTCTCAATAATAATAACATAATTGGATCATATAACTATCCCTCAACATGCAACAAAGAGTCACTCCAAAGTCACTAATAGTGGAGAACAAACGAAGAGATTATGGTAGGGTACGAAACCACCTCAAAGTTATCCTTTCTGATCGATCTATTCAAGAGTCCATAGTAAAATAACACGAAGTTATTCTTTCCGTTCAATCTATCATAGAGTTCATACTAGAATAACACCTTAAGACACAAATAAACCAAAACCCTAATGTCACCTAGATACTCCAATGTCACCTCAAGTATCCGTGGGTATGATTATACGATATGCATCACACAATCTCAGATTCATCTATTCAACCAACACAAAGAACTTCAAAGAGTGCCCCAAAGTTTCTATCGGAGAGTCAAGACGAAAACGTGTGCCAACCCCTATGCATAAGTTCACGAGGTCACGGAACTCACAAGTTGATCACCAAAACATACATCAAGTGGATCACGTGATATCCCATTGTCACAACAGATAAGCACATGCAAGACATACATCAAGTGTTCTCAAATCCTTAAAGACTCAATCCGATAAGATCACTTCAAAGGGAAAACTCAATTCATCACAAGAGAGTAGAGGGGGAGAAACATCATAAGATCCAACTATAATAGCAAAGCTCGCCATACATCAAGATCATATCACCTCAAGAACACGAGAGAGAGAGAGAGAGATCAAACACATAGCTACTGGTACATACCCTCAGCCCCGAGGGTGAACTACTCTCTCCTCGTCCTGGAGAGCGCTGGGATGATGAAGATGGCCACCGGAGAGGGATTCCCCCCTCTGGCAGGGTGCCAGAACGGGTCTAGATTGGTTTTCGATGGCTACGGAGGCTTCTGGCGGCAGAACTCCCGATCTATTCTGCTCCTCAATGTTTTTAGGGTATATGGATATATATATATATATATATATATATATATATATATATATATATATATGCGAAGAAGTCGGTCAGGGGAGCCACGAGGGTGGGAGCACGCCAGGGGGTAGGGCGCGCCTCCCTGCCTCGTGCCACCTTGAAGCTTCCCTGACGTCTACTCCAAGTCTTCTGGATTGCTTCCGTTCCAAAAATAACTCTCCCGAAGGTTTCATCCCGTTTGGACTATGTTTGATATTCCTTTTCTTCGAAACACTGAAATAGGCAAGAAAACAACAATTTGGGTTGGGCCTCCTGTTAATAGGTTAGTCCCAAAAATAATATAAAAGTGTAAAATAAAGCCCATTAAAATCCAAAATAGATAATATAATAGCATGGAACAATCAAAAATTATAGATACGTTGGAGACGTATCAGCATCCCCAAGCTTAATTCCTGCTCGTCCTCGAGTAGGTAAATGATAAAAACATAATTTTTGATGTGGAATGCTACCTAATATATCTATCAATGTAATCTTCTTTATTGTGGAAAGAATATTCAGATCCATAAGATTGAATACAAAAGTTTAATATTGACATAAAAATAATAATACTTCAAGCATACTAACAAAGTAATCATCTCTCATCAAAATAACATGGCCAAAGAAAGCTATCCCTACAAAATCATATAGTCTGGCTATGCTCTATCTTCATCACACAAAATATTTAAATCATGCACAACCCCGATGACAAGCCAAGCAATTGTTTCATACTTTTGATGTTCTCAAACTTTTTCAATCTTCACACAATATATGAGCGTGAGCCGTGGATATGGCACTATATGTGGAATAGAATGGTGGTGGTGGAGAAGACAAAAAGGAGAACATAGTCTCACATCAACTAGGTGTATCAACGGGCTATGGAGATGCCCATCAATAGATATCAATGTGAGTGAGTAGGGATTGCCATGCAACGGGTGCACTAGAGCTATAAGTGTATGAAAGCTCAACAAAAGAACTAAGTGGGTGTGCATCTAACTTTCTTGCTCATGAAGACCTAGGGCAATTTTGAGGAAACCCATCATTGGAATATACAAGCCAAGTTCTATAATGTAAAAGTCCCACTAGTATATAAAAGTGATAACATAGGAGAGAAGATCAAGGTGCTACTTTGAAGCACAAGTGTGGAAAAAGGATAGTAACATTGTCCCTTCTCTCTTTTTCTCTCATTTTTTATTTGGCCTTCTTTTTCTTTGGCCTTTCTTCCTTTTTTCATTTTTTTCATTTTTCGTCCAGAGTCTCATCCCGACTTGTGGGGGAATCATAGTCTCCATCATCCTTTCCTCACTGGGACAATGCTCTAATAATGATGACCATCACACTTTAATTTACTTACAACTCAAGAATTACAACTCGATACTTAGAAAAAAATATGACTCTATATGAATGCCTCCGGCGGTGTACCGGGATGTGCAATGATGCATGAGTGACATGTATGAAGAATTATGAACGGTGGCTTTGCCACAAATACGATGTCAACTACATGATCATGCAAGCAATATGAAAATGATGAAGCGTGTCATAATAATGGAATGATGGAAAGTTCCATGGCAATATATCTCGGAATGGCTATGGAAAGGCCATAATAGGTAGGTATGGTGGCTGTTTTGAGGAAGGTATATGGTGGGTTTATGGTACCGGCGAAAGTTGCGCGATACTAGAGAGGCTAGCAATGGTGGAAGGGTGAGAGTGCGTATCATCCATGGAATCAACATTATTCATAAAGAACTCACATACTTATTGCAAAAATCTATTAGTTATTGAAACAAAGTATTACGTGCATGCTCCTAGGGGGTAGATTGGTAGGAAAAGACCATCGCTCGTCCCCGACAACCACTCATAAGGAAGACAATCAATAAATAAATCATGCTCCGACTTCGTCACATAACGGTTCACCATACGTGCATGCTACGGGAATCACAAACTTCAACACAAGTATTTCTCAAATTCACAACTACTCAACTAGCATGACTCTAATATCACCATCTCCATATCTCAAAACAATTATCAAGTATCAAACTTCTCATAGTATTCAATGCACTTCTATGAAAGTTTTTATATTATTCCTAAAAGCAAATTTACATGTTGTTCCAAAGGACTCTCAAAATAATATAAGTGAAGCATGAGAGATAAATTATTTCTAATAAATAAAACCACTGCCGTTCTCTTAAATGATATAAGTAAAGCACTAGAGCAAATGACAAACTACTCCGAAAGATATAAGTGACGATCAATGAGTAGTAAAATAATTATGCAACTATGTGAAGACTCTCTAACATTTAATAATTTCAGATCTTGGTATTTTATTAAAACATCAAGCAAAACAAAATAAAATAAAATGATGCTCCAAGAAAAACACATATCATGTGGCGAATAAAAATATAGCTCCAAGTAAAGTTACCGATAGACGAAGACGAAAGAGGGGATGCCTTCCGAGGCATACCCAAGCTTAAGCTCTTGGTTGTCCTTGAATATTACCTTGGGGTGCCTTGGGCATCCCCAATCTTAGGCTCTTGCCACTCCTTATTCCATAGTCCATCGAATATTTACCCAAAACATGAAAACTTCACAACACAAAACTTAACAGAAAACTCGTAAGCTCCGTTAGTATAAGAAAATAAATCACCACTTAGGTACTGTTGTGAACTCATTCTTTATTTATATTAGTGTAATATCTACTGTATTTCAACTTATCTATGGTTCATACCCTCCGATACTACTCATAGATTCATCAAAATAAGCAAACAACACATAGAAAACAGAATCTGTCAAAAACAAAACAGTCTGTAGTAATCTGTAGTTTTATAATACTTCTGGAACCCAAAAAATTCTAAAATAAATTGTTGGACCTGAGTAATTTGTCTATTAATCATCTTCAAAAAGAATTAACTAAATATCACTCTCCAATAAAAATGGCAGCAATTCTCGTGAGCGCTAAAGTTTCTGTTTTTTACAGCAGGATCAAAAAGACTTTCCCCAAGTCTTCCCAACGGTTCTACTTGGCACAAACACTAATTAAACACAAAAAACACAACCAAAACAGAGTCTACATAAATTATTTATTTAATAACATCAAGGAAAAATATTGGGTTGTATCCCAACAAGCGCTTTTCTTTAAAGCCTTTTAGCTAGGCAAAATATTTCAACGATGCTCACATGAAAGACAAGATTTGAAATATAAAGAGAGCATCATGAATAATATGAATAGCACATTTAAGTCTAGCCCACTTCCTATGCATAGGGATTTTGTGAGCAAACAACTTATGGGAACAAGAATCAACTTGCATAGGAAGGTAAAACAAGCATAACTTCCGGATTTTAAGCACATAGAGAGGAAACTTGATATTATTACAATTCCTACAAGCATATGTTCCTCCCTCATAATAATTTTCAGTAGCATCATGAATGAATTCAACAATATAACCATCACATAAAGTATTCTTTTCATGATCTACAAGCATAGAAAATTTACTACTCTCCACATAATCAAAATTCTTCTTATTCAGAATAGTGGGAGTATCATAAGAAACTCGAATACTATAAATTGTTTCCACATTCAAAGAATAATGTTCAGAAAAAGGGTAATCATAATCATGACAAGTTTTATAAATATAATCATCACTACTTTTTATAGCATAAGTGTCATCACAATAATCATCATAGGTAGCAACTTTGTTCTCATCATAACCAATTGAAACCTCTTCCAAGATAGTGGAATCATTACTAAATAAAGTGATGACCTCTCCAAATACACTTTCATAATTATCACAATAAGATTCAACATCCTCCAAAATAGTGGGATCATTACTTCCTAAAGTTGACACTCTTCCAAACCCACTTTCATCAATATAATCGTCATAAGTAGGAGGCATGCTATCATCATAACAAATTTGCATATCAAAACTTGGGAGGCTAGAAATATCATCTTCATTAAACATAGAATCCCCAAGCTTGGGAAAAACATTAATTGCAGAAAATATATTCTCAAACATGTCATTCTCATCAAACATAGCATCCCCAAGCTTGGGCCTTTTCATATCATAAGCATAATCACTCTCATCATTAATAGTATGGATAGCACCAATAGTATAGCAATTATCATCATCACAATGAGTAGTAGGAGCAACATCGTAATTTGGGAGGGATACATTTTTACCTTTACTTCTCCATCTTTTCTTTTTCTTCTTCACATTATGTGTGGGTTCAATCCTCTTTTTGGAGCTCCTTATTAATGAGATCGGTTGAATAAAAGGCTCCTCCTCGTTACCTGATTCATCATAAGAAATAATAGGAGGATATTGGGAAGCCTCTTCCCTTTCATTAGTATTCTATTCATCCTCTATTTGTTTTATTTTCTTTATGTAATTGGCAATATAAGGATTTTCAATGCAATTCACCGAACAATACATAAAAATTTCTTCTAGATCAATATCGAGGAATTTCTCAAGGTTATATTCTGGAATATGCTTAGTTATATGTTTCATTTCTTCATAACCCAAAAGCAAACTAAGTTCATTATGATGTGCAAGGGAAATCAAATCATCACAATTTTTGGACACGATACGATCATGAAACAATTTGCATTTGAGATTTAAATGACCATGTTCATTGCAAAGTTCACAAGTATGGTGAGGAAATTTTAAATTTTCAGCACAAACATCTAGCCTCTCTTGCAACCATTTAGTTTCCAAATACTTATGCCTCTTGCAAAATCTATTTTCCCTAATTGGTGTGTACTTGCAAGCTCTATGCACTCCACAAAAATTGACATGCTTATAAGAGACATTTTCATCATGACTAGTGCAATCATCATTAGTACTATGGATATTCAAGGAGTTCATACTAACAACATTGCAATCATGCTCATCATTCAAAGATTTAGTGCCAAACATTTTATAGACTTCTTCTTCTAGCACTTGAGCACAATTTTATTTTCCATCATTCTCACGAAAGATATTAAAAAGATGAAGCTTATGAGGCAAACTCAATTCCATTTTTTGTAATTTTCTTTTATAAACTAAACTAGTGATAAAACAAGAAACAAAAAGATTCGATTGCAAGATCTAAAGATATACCTTCAAGCGCTAACCTCCCCGGCAACGGCGCCAGAAAAGAGCTTGATGTCTACTACACAACCTTCTTCTTGTAGACGTTGTTCGGCCTCCAAGTGCAGAGGTTTGTAGGACAGTAGCAAATTCCCTCAAGTGGATGACCTAAGGTTTATCAATCTGTGGGAGGCGTAGGATGAAGATAGTCTCTCTCAAGCAACCCTGCAACCAAATAACAAAGAGTCTCTTGTGTCCCCAACACACCCAATACAATGGTAAATTGTATAGGTGCACTAGTTCGGCGAAGAGATGGTGATACAAGTGCAATATGGATGGTAGATATAGGTTTTTGTAATATGAAAATATAAAAACAACAAGGTAACTAATGATAAAAGTGAGCGTAAATGGTATTGAAATGCATTGAAACAAGGCCTAGCGTTCATACTTTCACTAGTGCAAGTTTTCTCAACAATAATAACATAATTGGATCAAATAACTATCCCTCAACATGCAACAAAGAGTCACTCCAAAGTCACTAATAGTGAAGAACAAACAAAGAGATTATGGTAGGGTACAAAACCACCTCAAAGTTATCCTTTTTGATTGATCTATTCAAGAGTCCGTAGTAAAATAACACGAAGCTATTCTTTCCGTTCAATCTATCATAGAGTTCGTACTAGAATAACACCTTAAGACACAAATCAACCAAAACCCTAATGTCACCTAGATACTCCAATGTCACCTCAAGTATCCATGGGTATGATTATACGATATGCATCACAGAATCTCAGATTCATCTATTCAACCAACACAAAGAACTTCAAAGAGTGCCCTGAAGTTTCTATCGGAGAGTCAAGACGAAAACGTGTGCCAACCCCTATGCATAAGTTCACGAGGTCACGGAACTCGCAAGTTGATCACCAAAACATACATCAAGTGGATCACGTGATATCCCATTGTCACCACAGATAAGCACATGCAAGACATACATCAAGTGTTCTCAAATCCTTAAAGACTCAATCCGATAAGAGCACTTCAAAGGGAAAACTCAATTCATCACAAGAGAGTAGAGGGGAGAAACATCATAAGATCCAACTATAATGTCAGGACCCCGACTCAATGCCACATCGATCTAGCATGTAACACCTCATATCACTTTGCGGCCTCACGCACGGTATTCCCACGGGTGTCGCCCTACCTTTACCCGGGACCGTTTGCGCCTTTTGGCACACGTATATGACAGTGTCGCTAGCATCTATATGATAAGGAGCCCGGGCTGACATGGCTAGTCGTAAACCCAAAGTGGCACAAACTTACAGGGACAGGCATCCATGACCCAGCATCGAACGTGTCGGTCATCAGCAAGTGAATCCAGGCTGTAGCACTGGGCTAGCAGGACTCCGGTGAACCGGGCTGTAGCGGGCTAACAGGACTCCGGTATTCATCGCGTGACATTTCCCCGAAGGGACAGACACAGGAACGAAGAAGGACACATGCCGGCCAGCCTAAGAGTTCCGGAGCAGTAGCAAGCTACCATTGGAAACACTAGGAGACATTTCCCGGTAAGAGAGGCTACTAAGGATAAACAACTAGATAGTCAGATCCCACACATACCAAGCATTTCAATAACATACACACAATATGCTCGATATGTGCAAACACAACATGGCATCACAACATGACTCTATGACTCAAGTATTTATTCATTAGGCTCCGAGGAGCGAGATATTACAAACATAGGTCTCATGACCCAACATTCAGAGTATACAAGTCAAAGCACAAGCGGAAGCTATCATGTCTGAGTACAGACATCTATAAATGAAAAAGGCTGAGAAGCCTGGCTATATATCAGATCCTGCCGAGGGCACAAGATCGTAGCTGAGGTAACAAGCTAAACGTCGAAGTCCACGCGAAACTACTAGTGAGACCGAAATCTCTCTGCAAAACATAAAATAGGCAAACGTGAGTACAAATGTACCCAGCAAGACTTACATCAGATCTATCTACATATGCATCATTATCAACAAGGGGGTGGAGGGGTTTGACTGCAGCAAGCTAGCTTTGACTCGGTGGCTATCCTAAACTACGACTGCAAGCGACTCTTTTGAGGTGGCGCACACGAGTCCACATATTCACCAACCAATACACCACTATGGATCCGCTCCCGTCTCCCTACGAGAACGCCATCCATAGCACTCACGCTTATCTTGCGTATTTTAGAGTATCCACTTTCACTTGTCTATGAACTGATATAAGCAACCCAGAAGTCCTTTTCCGCGGACACGGCTATTCGAATAGATTAGGTTAACCCTGCAGGGGTGTACTTCTTCACACACGCTCTCACCACTTACCGCCGTTTAAACGACATGTACTCGGCAACCTTCAAGCGGAAGCCCAACGTGGGTGTCGGCCACGGCCTGCCTAAACACTCAAGTCTCTAGTCCAGGTTTATCGCCTATTCGGGTTCCATCCATGAGGAGATCCGGCCGGAGTTTCGCTCACAGCCCCAAACGATGTGAACAGGGTTCCCGAGACACCAAACGGGCGCCCGGTACACCGTGCCACGTGCCTACCGCATCACAGCCCACCCCTACGGTCAGCGCTGCGCACGGCCTCCAGCATACTACAAACACCAGAAACTACTTGCAACTCCTGGACAGAGGACAAGGGTGATTAAGAAGCCGAGAGGGTCCATTGGTTTCGGGCCCAATGCGTGGTAGTAGCTGAATCATGGATCACAAACACAGAACTCAGTTCCTGAGGACGGTTTCAATGAGACAACCCACCATGTACTCCTACATGGCCTCTCACCGCTACCTTTACCAAATCGTGTTCACACACTTAGCTCACACACAGTAGGACATGTTCACACGCCTCTGATTCATCCCCGATGAATCAGACCTGACTCAACTCTAAGCAGTAGCAGGCATGACGAACAAACATGAATGAGTAGGCACAACAGGCTCAAACAACTCCTACTCATGCTAGTGGGTTTCATCTATTTACTGTGGAATGACAGGTCATGCAAAGGATAAAGGGGTTCAGCTACCGCAGCAAGTAACAGATGAATCGATGTTGTCCTAATGCAGTAAAAGAGAGCAGGAGCGAGAGAGTGGGATTTTATCGGAATGAACAAGGGGGTTTTGCTTGCCTGGCACTTCTGAAGATAGCATTGAGTCTTCATCAGTGTCAACGATCACATCATCGGTATCACGTCTATCGCGAGGAGACAATTACCGGCAAATACAGAAAAACATGATCAATGCAATGCACAATATGATGCATGATCATGACATGGCAAAATGGATGTGTTTTGGGCTAATGCAACTAGCAACAGATTAAATGGGGTTGGTTTGAATACAAGATTCAAATTTAAACTCCATATGTGATTATTCAAATGCCATTTAATTCATTTGTCCTAAACAGTAGTGATAAGTTGCTCTAACATGCATGAAAATGGTACAGATGGATTCCTTGAATTTTTCTGATAATTTTTCATATATAAATTATTTAATTTGGAGTTACGGTTAATTTTCTATGAATTTTAGAAGTTTATACAATTTTCTGGAATTTCAGAATTAAGTTAAATCCAGAAAATGAGTTATGACATCAGCACTGCGTCATGCTTGCATCAGCAAGTCAACAGGGCTGCCCCGGGTCAAACCTGACGTGTGGGGTCCACACGTCAGTGACACAGGGACTAATCCCGCGTTGACCCGGGCTGGTTAGCTTTGACTAAGCCCTGGGGCCCACTTGTCAGCGTCAGTAGGTGGGGGGGTTAGTGACTAATTAACTAAGCCACGTCGACTTCGCCGGAGTTCGGCCGGCGACGACCAAAACTGCGGCGGGAGCTCGCCGGACTTGAGCTACAGGCGGCGGCTGGACTCGCGGAGACCACCGGGGCGTAGCCCGTGCTCTTCCGCATCCAACGGAGCAGGAAGGAGCGGACGGGGTGCGCTGTACTCGCCGGAGTCGAGCTCGCGGCGGCGGCCGGAGCTCGGGCAACAGCGGAGATGGCGCTATGGTGCATGGGAGGAGGGGCTGGTGGGCGCTACGGGCTCCTGGGAGTTCTCTGAGCACAGCGGTGTGCTCGGATTCGAGCTGTGGTGGCTCTAGCCACGCCGGCGATGAGGCGCGGCGGCGGCGAGCTTCGGGCACGGCAGCGCTAGCGCTAGGGAGCGTGCGGAGCGACGGGAAAAAGGGGCGAACGGCAGAGGAGCTCACCGCGGTTCCGCAGGGTTGGTCAGTGGGCTCGGGGATGTCCTGTCGGCGGCGAATCGAACGGCGGCGAGCTTCGGTGGCCGGCGACGAAACGGCGATGGTGGCGGCGTTGCGAGGTCCAGGTAAGGTTTCTCTCCTCTCTTTTATTTCTATTCTGTTTTATATTTTTCTTCTGTTTTTGTTTTATTTAAATTATTTTGCCACTGTTTTGAATTTTAAAAATAATTCAAACAATGCCAAAAACTCCACTGAATATTTTATATTGCTAGATGGACTTTTCCAAAAGCTTATAAAATATTTCAGGGATATTTGAAATTATATTCTAATTATATGAATATAATTCAAATTCAAATAACTAATGAATTAAATTCAAAGTCCCAAAAATAACTCCTTAAAAATGTTCAATATTTTGGTTGGGACCAGAATCCTTACCAAAAATTATCAAACACTTAAGAGGAGCATTTTGGAGCAATGAATGAGATTTCTAGGGTTTTTGCCCCTCTTTTATTTAGGGTTTTGAGGCTTCCAATATTCCTCAATTCAAGTTTCAAAAATATAGACATGATGCACACATGAAGCTAACCTAGAGCAATGCCTGAAGCTAGGGATGTGACAACTCACCCCCACTAAACAAGAATCTCGTCTCGAGATTCAAGCGTAGGGTAAGGTGAAGGGGAAACGTAACTAGTATAATCTTCACGATCCAGGGTGCACTTCATAGAAACGTTGATTCGATCACCATCTTTGTCTTGATGTCTTGCTCTGAGAAATCCTGCCAACATGACATGGAGGGAAGAAGGAGACTCTAGAAGGGTCGATCTCCTCGATGATCGAACAACTCACGGAATGAGACATAGGACCATCTCTCGAGTTGAGAGACGAAGCACGCACCCATAGGAATGGAGTGAAGCAGATGACAAGGGTTCACTAGGTAGACAACAATTCCACACCTAAGAGGGTGGTGAACGGTTGTCAACGTAGCGAGGAGTTGAGTTGCCATGAAACCATAACGATACACCTTAGGGAAGGTGACTCGTAGAGATATCCCCTTAAGTGGCAAAAAGAATTACTTTTGATTCAGAGATCATTGAAACTCTTTAAACCAGCCTAAGGCAATTCTCGAGCGATCGTTTGGAGGGGGTCGGTAGAATGGCATACTCGGACTTGGATGATGTGGATTACCTTGTTGAAGACAACGTAATGGATGAATTTGCTTATCACCGGAAATGGAAGAGACCCATGGTAGAATGGCACATTGGCGGTGCAAGCTAGGAACAAAATGCAAATGCTAGGAATGATTCTGGTAACTAGGGAAGAACCCAACAATAGGGAGTGAATTCACTGTTTGAAGAGGTCATAGCATTGCCGAGGAAACTGAGAGTAATCCCAGTTAGAGCCGATGATAACACGTAACGCTTGTGCGTGCTCTCAAGAACTTGAGCATTTCCATATTCATCAAGGTTTTACCAACATCCGTGTCAAGGGTCCGGCAACACAACTTGCTACCATGATGAATGATGATGGAGGATGTAGATGCAAAGAAAGATAACACCTTCTCAGATTTCATCTTAGCGAGGCCAAGGAAACAAAATCTGGATGATCGACCGAGAAACATTTAGCACTCCGCTTCTAATGTTCTCCTTGATGTGCTAGTGTAACCCATTCATAGAAATGGTCTGGTATCTAGGACATCAAGTAAAAGGTCGGACTTCGGGATCTCAAAATCCATAGGGGCAACTAGGGAGTAAATCCTACGAAATCCCTATGGGGAGGTGGCCAGCTTCCTCAATCAAGATATTATAATAACAGGTCTTCCGGCTGGGTGTGTTGGCCACGACATCCACTTTACCGGTTATCGAGGGACCAATATTATAATTCTTGGGAAATGTTCCAACCATCACATCTGCCTGAGATTCAGATCTGGTTGGTGTCAGGATATCCCAGACTCATCAAGTCTAGAAAGAAAAATGAAAGTTTGCAACACAAATCGACGAGATAATGTTGCGGGATTCTCGGGGAGTGAGCTACGATAGTAAGCTCCAAAACATGAGCTGGTTCTGCTACAAACATGCGAACACGTTGTCCCAGACAAGCATGGCCACGTAGCAGTCTTATAATTAAACACTACCGAGTTCAGGTGGAGAACCATCATCGAGGATATCGAAGTCTTTACGCAAGTCCATGGATTAGATCCCAAGCATAGACTTCTTTTCCTTGAACAAGTCAATCAGTGGCTTAGTGTGCTAGGGACACATATAGAATGAAGGTTGCAAGTCTCCAGACTACAGAATACTTCGCACGTGTGCATGACTGATTTGGGATGATTCCAAAGGAAACAAAACAATCTTTCTCAAATTCACGGCGGCAACTTGCATCATATGCACATGAATTAGGGAAAATCACTACTTTCATTCAAACATATGCTTCATGAACGAAACACGAAGAAATGCTTACACAAGTTTCCAACACTAGGTTGATGTTCAACATGATTCATGGGGGGAGACAAAATGCTACTGATGGGCTCAACAGCAACTCATCGGAATTTCCATATCACTGGACTTCCACCATCATGTGAACACGGTGATAGCATTGGTCAGACCAAAGATGTAATGGTGTATGCTCGAGGGATCAACCACGAGTAGGACAACATTACGAGCATCGTTGGTACTGATTTGATTTGACGATAGCCCACACTCAAATCAAGGGATTGATAAGACAATAGGTCCAGCAACTGATCACCGGGACCAATCGATGAAGATATCATCTTTCTTCAACACACACTACACAAGAATATCCCTTTGGAACGAACTAAGTCAGACAAGTTTTTATCTTCCAACTCTCCAAGTTGTTGTCCAGCTTAACCAACTAGCTCAGGGATATCTAACACCGATTCTTGGAAAGAAGGTGGTTCATAAGAAACCAACTTGATCACGGGCTCAACATAACGGTCAGGTGACGACCTGGTAGTACTTCCGAGAAGATCTTCGGAAAATCATGAACCACCGATATGTTACTAAGCTCGAGAACAATCTTGCTTTTCAGGGCAAGATGATATGATCAAATGAGCGAGGACTTGACAAATCCTAACTCATCAATCAAAGAGTGCACCAGGAAATAAGGACTAGGTAGCACGATCAATCTTAGAATGGTGATGATTCAATAATCAACACGCTACGAATGAGGTTATCGTCCATTTAACTACCAAGCAATGGAGTTGCTAGCAGTATTGATTTCACACGCCATGATTCATTTGTCGGCATTCCGGTTACAATAACACGGAAACCAAGAAATTATCAATGATGATCAGAAGTATTACTGCGTCAAGAATTCATAAGATGGTGTGCAATTCCCATGATATTCCTAATATAAAGATGGTAATACTTCAAGGTAGAACAGACCAGAAGATGGATTGGCATTTTGATCTGCGGAATACAATTGCTTTGACCCAATCCTAGATATGGATGAGATTCTGGAGTTTGTTTCTCCTATTCATTCTGAAATAGAATGGCTTGGCGGACCACAAGGGTAATAGGCATCAACGAACGAATGCACGCATACTCTTGACTATCAATTGATAGGCGAGGGTCGGAAACAACTAAGATGGGACAACTCAAAAGAACATATGATTTTCTGAGTTGTGGATGCATGGATTAGCATGTCGAACGAAGTTCAACATGTTTCTTCCGGATAACCCATGCAGAAAGGTAGAACTGGCAGAGCCACAATATATAATGGAGAACTCATCAAGAATAATCCTGTTGTGATATTTCAGTTCAACGAGGAACTTCTGCCATAAGTAGTTCATGGTATTTGGAAGAAGAAGATACCACGGACTTCAAGGACTATCGCAAAGGTTACTAATATCCTAAAGGCACTAGCAATTACTATCAACATGAAGTAGGTAGAGTGAATCTCGGGTTCAAGAACCCAGGAACAGAATACCTATTACTAAGTAGCATCACGGGATGCTTTCGAGAATGATGGCCAGAATCATCACACTGGGAACACAAATCATGGCTAAATTACTAGATGATCCCCTAAGACACCTAGGGTCATAATAATATCTCCAACATATATGTCAAGGTAACGGAGTACCTCAACTCACTGATTAGTGTGGTTAATCTGGCCCATGGGAACATTGAAACAGGAAGAAAGGATTTGCAAATGCATCAGACTACTTAGAAACCTGGGATGACTCGGACAGCATAACGGCTGTAAATGCTCAGAAAAGATTTGAGACATTCACAAAAATGGTGGCATAACCACTCAGAAGCACAATATCAAGGTTTCGAGATCAACAATTAACATACAGAAGTAGTAAGAACTGAACTGAGACTTAAATCCAACAATCTATAAGTCTACGGATTAGTAACACGTGATCCTGATAGAAAGAAAAGATAGCCTAGTTCTTAATCCCCGCAGGAAAGATAAGATGACTCAGATCAGAAGGCATAAGGTATAAGGAGTAAAAAGAGCCTTAGGTTCCATCCCACAATCAATTCCCTTATATAACTAAAGAATTTCTAGACTCAACTTCGACCAGTTTGGCTTGGTAATCCTACAGGCAGTCAAGCTCTGATACCAACGCTGTCAGGACCCCGACTCAATGCCACATCGATCTAGCATGTAACACCTCATATCACTTTGCGGCCTCACGCACGGTATTCCCACGGGTGTCGCCCTACCTTTACCCGGGACCGTTTGCGCCTTTTGGCACACGTATATGACAGTGTCGCTAGCATCTATATGATAAGGAGCCCGGGCTGACATGTTTAGTCGTAAACCCAAAGTGGCACAAACTTACAGGGACAGGCATCCATGACCCAGCATCGAACGTGTCGGTCATCAGCAAGTGAGTCCAGGCTGTAGCACTGGGCTAGCAGGACTCCGGTGAACCGGGCTGTAGCAGGCTAACAGGACTCCGGTATTCATCGCGTGACATTTCCCCGAAGGGACAGACACAGGAACGAAGAAGGACACATGACGGCCAGCCTAAGAGTTCCGGAGCAGTAGCAAGCTACCATTGGAAACACTAGGAGACATTTCCCGGTAAGAGAGGCTACTAAGGATAAACAACTAGATAGTCAGATCCCACACATACCAAGCATTTCAATAACATACACACAATATGCTCGATATGTGCAAACACAACATGGCATCACAACATGACTCTATGACTCAAGTATTTATTCATTAGGCTCCGAGGAGCGAGATATTACAAACATAGGTCTCATGACCCAACATTCAGAGTATACAAGTCAAAGCACAAGCGGAAGCTATCATGTCTGAGTACAGACATCTATAAATGAAAAAGGCTGAGAAGCCTGGCTATATATCAGATCCTGCCGAGGGCACAAGATCGTAGCTGAGGTAACAAGCTAAACGTCGAAGTCCACGCGAAACTACTAGTGAGACCGAAATCTCTCTGCAAAACATAAAATAGGCAAACGTGAGTACAAATGTACCCAGCAAGACTTACATCAGATCTATCTACATATGCATCATTATCAACAAGGGGGTGGAGGGGTTTGACTGCAGCAAGCCAGCTTTGACTCGGTGGCTATCCTAAACTACGACTGCAAGCGACTCTTTTGAGGTGGCGCACACGAGTCCACATATTCACCAACCAATACACCACTATGGATCCGCTCCCGTCTCCCTACGAGAACGCCATCCATAGCACTCACGCTTATCTTGCGTATTTTAGAGTATCCACTTTCACTTGTCTATGAACTGATATAAGCAACCCAGAAGTCCTTTTCCGCGGACACGGCTATTCGAATAGATGATGATAACCCTGCAGGGGTGTACTTCTTCACACACGCTCTCACCACTTACCGCCGTTTACACGACATGTACTCGGCAACCTTCAAGCGGAAGCCCAACGTGGGTGTCGGCCACGACCTACCTAATCACCTAAGTCTCTAGTCCAGGTTTATCGCCTATTCGGGTTCCATCCATGAGGAGATCCGGCCGGAGTTTCGCTCACAGCCCCAAACGATGTGAACAGGGTTCCCGAGACACCAAATGGGCGCCCGGTACACCGTGCCACGTGCCTACCGCATCACAGCCCACCCCTACGGTCAGCGCTGCGCACGGCCTCCAGCATACTACAAACACCAGAAACTACTTGCAACTCCTGGACAGAGGACAAGGGTGATTAAGAAGCCGAGAGGGTCCATTGGTTTCGGGCCCAATGCGTGGTAGTAGCTGAATCATGGATCACAAACACAGAACTCAGTTCCTGAGGACGGTTTCAATGAGACAACCCACCATGTACTCCTACATGGCCTCTCACCGCTACCTTTACCAAATCGTGTTCACACACTTAGCTCACACACAGTAGGACATGTTCACACGCCTCTGATTCATCCCCGATGAATCAGACCTGACTCAACTCTAAGCAGTAGCAGGCATGACGAACAAACATGAATGAGTAGGCACAACAGGCTCAAACAACTCCTACTCATGCTAGTGGGTTTCATCTATTTACTGTGGAATGACAGGTCATGCAAAGGATAAAGGGGTTCAGCTACCGCAGCAAGTAACAGATGAATCGATGTTGTCCTAATGCAGTAAAAGAGAGCAGGAGCGAGAGAGTGGGATTTTATCGGAATGAACAAGGGGGTTTTGCTTGCCTGGCACTTCTGAAGATAGCATTGAGTCTTCATCAGTGTCAACGATCACATCATCGGTATCACGTCTATCGCGAGGAGACAATTACCGGCAAATACAGAAAAACACGATCAATGCAATGCACAATATGATGCATGATCATGACATGGCAAAATGGATGTGTTTTGGGCTAATGCAACTAGCAACAGATTAAATGGGGTTGGTTTGAATACAAGATTCAAATTTAAACTCCATATGTGATTATTCAAATGCCATTTAATTCATTTGTCCTAAACAGTAGTGATAAGTTGCTCTAACATGCATGAAAATGGTACAGATGGATTCCTTGAATTTTTCTGATAATTTTTCATATATAAATTATTTAATTTGGAGTTACGGTTAATTTTCTATGAATTTTAGAAGTTTATACAATTTTCTGGAATTTCAGAATTAAGTTAAATCCAGAAAATGAGTTATGACATCAGCACTGCGTCATGCTTGCATCAGCAAGTCAACAGGGCTGCCCCGGGTCAAACCTGACGTGTGGGGTCCACACGTCAGTGACACAGGGACTAATCCCGCGTTGACCCGGGCTGGTTAGCTTTGACTAAGCCCTGGGGCCCACTTGTCAGCGTCAGTAGGTGGGGGGGTTAGTGACTAATTAACTAAGCCACGTCGACTTCGCCGGAGTTCGGCCGGCGACGACCAAAACTGCGGCGGGAGCTCGCCGGACTTGAGCTACAGGCGGCAGCTGGACTCGTGGAGACCACCGGGGCGTAGCCCGTGCTCTTCCGCATCCAATGGAGCAGGAAGGAGCGGACGGGGTGCGCTGTACTCGCCGGAGTCGAGCTCGCGGCGGCGGCCGGAGCTCGGGCAACAGCGGAGATGGCGCTATGGTGCATGGGAGGAGGGGCTGGTGGGCGCTACGGGCTCCTGGGAGTTCTCTGAGCACAGTGGTGTGCTTGGATTCGAGCTGTGGTGGCTCTAGCCACGCCGGCGATGAGGCGCGGCGGCGGCGGGCTTCGGGCACGGCAGCGCTAGCGCTAGGGAGCGTGCGGAGCGACGGGAAAAAGGGGCGAACGGCAGAGGAGCTCACCGCGGTTCTGCAGGGTTGGTCAGTGGGCTCGGGGATGTCCTGTCGGCGGCGAATCGAACGGCGGCGAGCTTCGGTGGCCGGCGACGGAACAGCGATGGTGGCGGCGTTGCGGGGCTTCCGGAGGGCCGTGGGTCGGTGGGGAGGAAGGAGGGGGTCGAGGCGGAGCTCGCAAGCACAGCGAGGGGTCGAGGGGGAGACGGTGGCTGCGGTGGTGCTCGTCGGTGGCGGCGGGCGCATTCGGTGAGCGAGAGGG
>NC_041380.1:421554254-421571724 GCF_002162155.2 Triticum dicoccoides
GGGGGGGGGGAAGCAGGAGGTGGCCGGGGCAGCGTCGGCGAGCGCCACGCCTCGCCTCTGCTCGTCCTCCTGGCAGAGGAGGAAGAGGACAAAGGAGGAGGAGGTGGGCTGGGCCGGCTGGGGGAGCTGGGCCGGCTCTGGTGGGCTGCACGGTGAGGCCAGGTAAGCTCTGTTCTTTTTTTATTTTTTTCCTGTTCTGTTTGTTTTATTTAATATCTTTTGCCACTGTTTTCAATTCCAAAATAATTTCATACAGTGCCAAAACATTCTGAAATATTTTATGTTACCTCTCTGGACTATTCCAAAAGTACATAAAACATTTCAAAGCATTTGAAAATATATTCATTATATATTATGAATATATCCCCAAATTCAAATAGATTATTGATTTAAATTCAGAGACCAAATAATTCCTTAAAAAATATTCCAGAATTTTGGTTTGATATATAACTCTTGCCAAAATTCACAAAACTATTTTTAGGGCATTTTGGATTCACAGAATGCAATTTAAAGGGTGCTTGCCCTTCTTTTAATTAGGGTTTTGAGGCTTCTGAATTCCTCAGTTCAAATTTCATTTAAATTTAAACATGATGCAGCAACCAAGCTAGTCCATGGCCAGGGTAAAGCTAGGGATGTGACATATAATAGCAAAGCTCGTGATACATCAAGATCGTATCACCTCAAGAACACGAGAGAGAGAGAGAGATCACACACATAGCTACTGGTACATACCCTCAACCCCGAGGGTGAACTACTCCCTCCTCGTCATGGAGAGCGTCGGGATGATGAAGATAGCCACCGGAGAGGGATTGCCCCCTCCGGCAGGGTGCCGGAACGGGTCTAGATTGGTTTTCGGTGGCTATGGAGGCTTCTGGCGGTGGAACTCCTGATCTATTCTGCTCCCCGATGTTTTAGGGTATATGGATATTGAAGGAAATATGCCCTAGAGGCAATAATAAAGTTATTATTTATTTCCTTATATCATGATAAATTTTTATTATTCATGCTAGAATTGTATTAACCGGAAACATAATACATGTGTGAATACATAGACAAACAGAGTGTCACTAGTATGCCTCTACTTGACTAGCTCGTTGATCGAAGATGGTTATGTTTCCTATCCATAGACATGAGTTGTCATTTGATTAACGGGATCACATCATTTGGAGAATGATGTGATTGACTTGACCCATTCCGTTAGCTTAGCACTTGATCATTTAGTTTGTTGCTATTGCTTTCTTCATAACTTATACATGTTCCTATGACTATGAGATTATGCAACTCCCGTTTACCGGAGGAACACTTTGTGTGCTACCAAACATCACAGCGTAACTAGGTGATTATAAAGGTGCTCTACAGGTGTCTCCAAAGGTACTTGTTGGGTTGGTGTATTTCGAGATTAGGATTTGTCACTCCGATTGTCGGAGAGGTATCTCTGGGCCCTCTCGGTAATGCACATCACTCAAGCCTTGCAAGCATTGCAACTAATAAGTTAGTTGCGGGATGATGTATTATGGAACGAGTAAAGAGACTTGTCGGTAACGAGATTGAACTAGATATTGGAATACCGACGATCGAATCTCGGGCAAGTAACATACCGATGACAAAGGGAACAATGTATGTTGTTATGCGGTCTGACCGATAAAGATCTTCATAGAATATGTAGGAGCCAATATGAGCATCCAGGTTCCGCTATTGGTTATTGACCGGAGACGTGACTCGGTCATGTCTACATAGTTCTCGAACCCGTAGGGTCCGCACTCTTAAAGTTCGGTGACGATCGTAATTAGGGTTTTTGTGTTTTGATGTATCGAAGGTTGTTCAGAGTCCCGGATGTGATCACGGACATGACGAGGAGTCTCGAAATGGTCGAGACATAAAGATTGATATATTGGAAGCCTCTATTTGGATATCGGAATCGTTCCGGGTGAAATCGGGATTTTACCAGAGTATCGGGGAGTTACCGGACCCCCCCCACCCCCCGGGGGGGGGGGTTAATGGGCCTACATGGGCCCTAAGGGAGAAGAGGAGGGCCGGCCAGGGCAGGCTGCGTGCCCCCTCCCCCTTTAGTCCGAATAGGACAAGGAAGAGGGGGCGGCGCCCCCCTTTCCTCTTTTCCCCTTCCCCTTTCCTTCTCCAACAAGGCAAGAGGGGGGAGTCCTACTCCTGGTGGGAGTAGGACTCCTCCAGGCGCACCCCTAGGGGTCGTCCGCACCTCCCCCTCCCTCCTTTATATACGGGGGCAAGGGAGCACCCCATGACACACAAGTTGATCTTCGTGATCATTCCTTAGCCGTGTGCGGTGCCCCCTTCCTCCATATTCCACCTCGGTCATATCGTAGCGGTGCTTAGGCGAAGCCCTGCGTCGGTAGAACATTGTCACCATCATCATGCCGTCGTGCTGACGAAACTCTCCCTCAACACTCGGCTGGATCGGAGCTCGAGGGACGTCACCGAGTTGAACGTGTGCAGAACTCGGAGGTGCCGTATGTTCGGTACTTGGATCGGTCGGATCGGGAAGACGTACGACTACTTCCTCTATGTTGTGTCAACGCTTCCGTTGCCGGTCTATGAGGGAACATAGACAACACTCTCCCCTCTTGTTGCTATGCATCACCATGATCTTGCGTGTGCGTAGGAATTTTTTTGAAATTACTATGTTCCCCAACAGTGGCATCCGAGCCAGGTTTTATGTGTTGATGTTAGATGAACGAGTAGAACACAAGTGAGTTGTGGGCGATATAAGTCATACTGCTTACCAGCATGTCATACTTTGGTTCAGCGGTATTGTTGGATGAAGCGTCCTGGACCGACATTACATGTACGCTTACGCAAGACTGGTTCTACCAACGTGCTTTGCACACAGGTGGCTGGCGGGTGTCAGTTTCTCCAACTTTAGTTGAATCGAGTGTGGCTACGCCGGGTCCTTCCGAAGGTTAAAACAGCAACAACTTGACAAACTATCATTGTGGTTTTGATGCGTAGGTAAGAACGGTTCTTGCTAAGCCCGTAGCAGCCACGTAAAACTTGCAACAACAAAGTAGAGGACGTCTAACTTGTTTTTGCAAGGCATGTTGTGATGTGATATGGTCAAGACATGATGCTATATTTTATTGTATGAGATGATCATGTTTTATAACCGAGTTATCGGCAACTGGCAGGAGCCATATGGTTGTCGCTTTATTGTATACAATGCAATCGCGCTGTAATGCTTTACTTTATCACTAAGCGGTAGCGATAGTCATGGAAGCATAAGATTGGCGAGACGACAACGATGCTACGATGGAGATCAAGGTGTCACGCCGGTGACGATGGTGATCATGACGTTACTCCGGAGATGGATATCACAAGTACAAGATGATGATGGCCATATCTATCACTTATATTGATTGCATGTGATGTTTATCTTTTATGCATCTTATCTTGCTTTGATTGATGGTAGCATTATAAGATGATCTCTCACTAAATTTCAATATAAAAGTGTTCTCCCTGAGTATGCACTGTTGCCAAAGTTCGTCGTGCCCAGACACCACGTGATGATCGGGTGTGATAAGCTCTACGTCCATCTACAACGGGTGCAAGCCAGTTTTGCACACGCAGAATACTCAGGTTAAACTTGACGAGCCTAGCATATGCAGCTATGGCCTCGGAACACTGAGACCAAAAGGTCGAGCGTGAATCATATAGTAGATATGATCAACATATTGATGTTCACCATTGAAAGCTACTCCATTTCACGTGATGATCGGTTATGGTTTAGTTGATTTGGATCACGTGATCACTTAGAAGATTAGAGGGATGTCTTTCTAAGTGGGAGTTCTTAAGTAATATGATTAATTGAACTTAAATTTATCATGAACTTAGTGCCTGATAGTATCTTGCTTGTCTATGTTTGATTGTAGATAGATGGCCCGTGATGTTGTTCCGTTGAATTTCAATGCGTTCCTTGAGAAAGCAAAGTTGAAAGATGATGGTAGCAATTACACGGACTGGGTCCGTAACTTGAGGATTATCCTCATTGCTGCACAGAAGAATTATGTCCTGGAAGCACCGATGGGTGCCAGGCCTGCTGCTGGAGCAACACCAGATGTTATGAACGTCTGGTAGAGCAAAGCTGATGACTAGTCGATAGTTCAGTGTGACATGCTTTACGGCTTAGAATCGGGACTTCAACGACGTTTTGAACATCATGGAGCATATGAGATGTTCCAGGAGTTGAAGTTAATATTTCAAGCAAATGCCCGGTTTGAGAGATATGAAGTCTCCAATAAGTTCTATAGCTGCAAGATGGAGGAGAATAGTTCTGTCAGTGAACATATACTCAAAATGTCTGGGTATCATAATCACTTGACTCAACTGGGAGTTAATCTTCCTGTTGATAGTGTCATTGACAGAATTCTTCAATCACTGCCACCAAGCTACAAGAGCTTCATGATGAACTATAACATGCAAGGGATGGATAAGACGATTCCCGAGCTCTTCGCAATGCTAAAGGCCGCGGAGGTAGAAATCAAAAAGGAGCATCAAGTGTTGATGGTCAACAAGACCGCTAGTTTCAAGAAAAAGGGCAAAGGGAAGAAGAAGTGGAACTTCAAGAAAAATAGCAAGCAAGTTGCTGCTCAGGAGAAGAAACCCAAATATGGACCTAAGCCTGAAACTGAGTGCTTCTACTGCAAGCAGATTGGACACTGGAAGCGGAACTGCCCCAAGTATTTGGCGGATAAGAAGGATGGCAAGGTGAACAAAGGTATATGTGATATACATGTTATTGATGTGTACCTTACTAGAGCTCGCAGTAGCACCTGGGTATTTGATACTGGTTCTGTTGCTAATATTTGCAACTCGAAACAGGGACTACGGATTAAGCGAACACTAGCGAAGGACGAGGTGACGATGCGTGTGGGAAATGGTTCCAAAGTCGATGTGATCGCAATCGTCACGCTACCTCTACATCTACCTTCGGGATTAGTATTAGACCTAAATAATTGTTATTTGGTGCCACCATTGAGCATGAACATTATATCTGGATCTTGTTTGATGCGAGACGGTTATTCATTTAAATCAGAGAATAATGGTTGTTCTATTTATATGAGTAATATCTTTTATGGTCATGCACCCTTGAAGAGTGGTCTATTTTTTATGAATCTCGTGTTGGAAATATGCCCTAGAGGCAATAATAAATTGGTTATTATTATATTATATTTCATTGTTCAGGATAACGTTTATTATCCATGCTAGAATTGTATTGATAGGAAACTCAGATACATGTGTGGATACATAGACAACACCATGTCCCTAGTAAGCCTCTAGTTGACTAGCTCGTTGATCAACAGATGGTTACGGTTTCCTGACCATGGACATTGGATGTCATTGATAACAGGATCACATCATTAGGAGAATGATGTGATGGACAAGACCCAATCCTAAGCCTAGCACAAGATTGTGTAGTTCGTATGCTAAAGCTTTTCTAATGTCAAGTATCATTTCCTTAGACCATGAGATTGTGCAACTCCCGGATACCGTAGGAGTGCTTTGGGTGTGCCAAACGTCACAACGTAATTGGGTGGCTATAAAGGTGCACTACGGGTATCTCCGAAAGTGTCTATTGGGTTGGCACGAATCAAGACTGGGATTTGTCACTCCGTGTAAACAGAGAGGTATCTCTGGGCCCACTCGGTAGGACATCATCATAATGTGCACAATGTGACCAAGGAGTTGATCACGGGATGATGTGTTACGGTACGAGTAAAGAGACTTGCCGGTAACAAGATTGAACAAGGTATCGGGATACCGACGATCGAATCTCGGGCAAGTATCGTACCGATAGACAAAGGGAATTGTATATGGGATTGATTGAATCCTTGACATCGTGGTTCATCCAATGAGATCATCGTGGAGCATGTGGGAGACAACATGGGTATCCAGATCCCGCTGTTGGTTATTGACCGGAGAGTTGTCTCGGCCATGTCTGCATGACTCCCGAGCCCGTAGGGTCTACACACTTAAGGTTCGATGACGCTAGGGTTATAGGGAAAGTATGTACGCGGTCACCAAATGTTGTTCGGAGTCCCGGATGAGACCCCGGACGTCACGAGGAGTTTCGGAATGGTTCGGAGGTAAAGATTGATATATAGGAAGTATGGTTTTGGCCACCGGAAGTGTTCCGGGCATCACCGGTAGTGTACCGGGA
Organism: Triticum dicoccoides; assembly: GCF_002162155.2. NCBI lineage: Eukaryota > Viridiplantae > Streptophyta > Magnoliopsida > Poales > Poaceae > Triticum > Triticum dicoccoides. The sequence goes on from NC_041380.1 coordinate 421,560,445, forward strand.
CCACCGGAGGGGTCCGGGGGTCCACCGGGAGGGGCCACGGGCCCGGGAGGCATACATGGGCCAAGTGTGAGAAGGGACCAGCCCCTAGGTGGGCTGGGGCGCCTCCCCACCAAGGCCCATGCGCCTAGAGAGAAGAGGGGGCAAACCCTAAGGGCAGATGGGCCCTAAGGCCCATGCCTGGTGCGCCTCCCTCTCCCCCCCCCACTTGGCCGCCACCCCAGATGGGGATTGGAGCTGCCGCCACCCCTAGGGTGGAAACCCTAGGTGGGGGAGCAGACCTCCCTCTCCTCTTATATATAGTGGAGGCAAAGGGGCAGCCCGACACACGAAGTTCTTCCCCTGTTGGCGCAACCCTACCCCTCTCCCTCCTCGTCTCTCGTAGTGCTTGGCGAAGCCCTGCTGGAGTCCCGCGCTCCTCCACCACCACCACGCCGTCGTGCTGCTGCTGGACGGAGTCTTCCCAACCCCTCCTTCTCCCCTTGCTGGATTAAGGCGTGGGAGACGTCACCGGGCTGCACGTGTGTTGAATGCGGAGGCGCCGTTGTTCGGCGCTTAGATCGGAATCAACCGCGATCTAAATCGCTGCGAGTACGACTCCTTCATCCGCGTTCTTGCAACGCTTCCGCTTAGCGATCTACAAGGGTATGTAGATGCACTCTCCCTCCCTTTGTTGCTAGATAACTCCATAGATTGATCTTGGTGATGCGTAGAAAATTTTAAATTTCTGCTACGATCCCCAACAGTGGCATCATGAGCTAGGTCTATGCGTAGTTTCTATGCACGAGTAGAACACAAGTTGTTGTGGGCGTCGATTTTGTCAATTTACTTGCCGTTACTAGTCTTATCTTGATTCGGCGGCATCATGGGATGAAGCGGCCCGGACCGACCTTACATGTACGCTTACGTGAGACTGGTTCCACCGACTGACATGCACTAGTTGCATAAGGTGGATAGCGGGTGTCTGTCTCTCCCACTTTAGTCGGATCGGATTCGATGAAAAGGGTCCTTATGAAGGGTAAATAGAAATTGGCATATCACGTTGTGGTTTTGGTGTAGGTAAGAAACGTTCTTGCTAGAAACCTATAGCAGCCACGTAAAAACTTGCAACAACAATGAGAGGACGTCTAACTTGTTTTTGCAGCATATGCCTTGTGATGTGATATGGCCCAAAGGATGTGATGAATGATATATGTGATGTATGAGATTTATCATGTTCTTGTAATAGGAATCACGACTTGTATGTCGATGAGTATGACAACCGGCAGGAGCCATAGGAGTTGTCTTAATTTATTTATGACATGCGTGCCAACTTAAACGTCATGTAATTACTTTACTTTATTGCTAAAGCATTAGCCATAGTAGTAGAAGTAATAGATGATGAGATAACTTCAAGAAGACACGATGATGGAGATCATGATGATGGAGATCATGGTGTCATGCCGGTGACAACGATGATCATGGAGCCCCAAAGATGGAGATCAAAAGGAGCAAATGATATTGGCCATATCATGTCACTATTTGATTTCATGTGATGTTTATCATGTTTTACATCTTATTTGCTTAGAACGACGGTAGCTTAAATAAGATGATCCCTCGTAATAATTTCAAGAAAGTGTTCCCCCTAATTGTGCACCGTTGCGAAGGTTCATTGTTTCGAAGCACCACGTGATGATCGGGTGTGATAGATTCTAACGTTCGAATACAACGGGTGTAAGCCAGATTTACACACGCAATACACTTAGGTTGACTTGACGAGCCTAGCATGTACAGACATGGCCTCGGAACACGGAAGACCGAAAGGTCGAGCATGAGTCGTATAGAAGATACGATCAACATGAAGATGTTCACTGATGTTGACTAGTCCGTCTCACGTGATGATCGGACACGGCCTAGTTGACTCGGATCATGTTTCACTTAGATGACTAGAGGGATATCTATCTGAGTGGGAGTTCATTAAATAATTTGATTAGAAGAACTTAATTATCATAAACATAGTCTAAATTTTCTTTGCAAATATATTGTAGATAAATAGCTCACGTTATAGCTCCCTGTTTCAATACGTTCCTGGAGAAAGACCAAGTTGAAAGATATTGTAAGCAATGATGCAGACTGGGTCCATAGTCCGAGGAGTGTCCTCACTACTACACAGAAGGCTTACGTCTTTGATGCACCGCTCGATGTGCAAACCCCTACAACGTTGTCTGTGGATGTTGTGAACACCTGACAGACACATCCTGATGACTACTTGATAGTTTAGTGCACCATACTTTACGGCTTAGAATCGGGATTCCAATGACGTTTTGAATGCCATAAGACATATGAGATGTTCCAAGAGCTGAAATTGGGATTTCAGGCTCATGCCCATGTTGAGAGGTATGAGACCTCTGACAAGTTCTTTTGCCAACAAGATGGAGGAGAATAGCTCAGCTAGTGAGCATGTGCTCGGAATGTCTGGGTGCTACAATCACTTAAATCAAGTGGGAGTTAAACTTCCAGATAAGATAGTGATTGATAGAGTTCTCTAGCCACCATCACTAAGCTACTAGTTCTTCGTGATGAACTATGACATGCAAGGGATGGAGTTGATCCCGGAGCTGTTCGCGGTGCTTAAGACCGCAAAAGGTAGAAATCAAGAAGGAGCATCAAGTGTTGATGGTTTAACAAGACCACTGGTTTCAAGAAGGGCAAGGGCTATAAGGGAAACTTCATGGATGGCAAACCAGTTGCCGCTCCAGTGAAGGAACCCAAGGTTGAACCCAAACCCGAGACTAAGTGCTTCTATTGTAAGGGGAACGGTCACTGGTAGCGAAATTACCCCAAATGCATGGTAGATAAGAAGGCTGGCAACTTCAACAAAGTATATACGTGTTATTAATGTGTACCTCACTAGTACTCCTGGTAGCACCTGGGTATTGGATACCGGTTCAGTTTCTATTATTGGTGACTTGAAGCAAAAACTACGGACTAAACGGAGACTGGCTAAGGGCGAGGTGACGATGTGTGTTGGAAGTGTTTCCAAGGTGATGAGATCACCATCGCATGCTCCATCTGCCTTCGGGATTAGTATTGAACCTAGATAAATGTTATCAGGTGTCTACATTGAGCATGAATATGGTTAGATCATGTTCATTGCAATACGGTTATTCATTTAAGTTAGAGAATAATGGTTATTCTGTTTACATGAATAATACCTTTCATGGTCATGCACCCTATGTGAATGGTTCAGTGAATCTCGGTCGTGGTAATACACATGTTCACGCCAAAAGATGTAGATAGTACCACTTTCTTGTGGCACTGCCGCTTAGGTCATATTGGCGTAAGATGCATGAAGAAACTCCGTGTCAATGGATGTTTGGAGTCACTTGATTTTGAATCGCTTGACACATGCGAGCCATGCCTCATGGGCAGGATGACTAAGACCCCGTTTTCAGGTACAATGAAATGGGCAAGTGACTTGTTGGAATCATACATGCTGATGCATGTGATCTAATGAGAATTGAAGTGTGCGGTGGATATCACTATTTTATCATCTTCACTGACGATTTGAGTAGATATAGGTATATTTACTTGATGAAGCACAAGTCTGAAACATTTGAAAAGTTCAAGCGATTTTAGAGTGAAGTTAAGAACCATCATAACAAGAAGATCAAATTCCTACGATCTGATCATTGAGAATTTCTGAGTTATGAGTTTGGCAATCACTTAAGACATTGTGGAATTGTTTCACAGTTGAAGCCACTTGGAACACCACAGGGTAATGGTGTGTCTGGACGTCGCAATCGAACCTTATGAGATATGGTGCGATCTATGATGTCTCTTACCGATCTACCGTTTTCATTTTGAGGATATGCGTTAGAGACAGTTGCATTCACTTTAGATAGGACACCATCTAAGTCCGTTGAGACGACGTCGTATGAATATGGTTTGGCAAGAAACCAAAGTTGTCGTTTCTTAATGTTTGGGGCTGCGATGCTTAAGGCTTCAGCCGGAGAAGCTCGAACCCAAAGCGGACAAACACATCTTCATAGGATACCCAAAGGTGACAGTTGGGTATAGCTTCTATCTCAGATCCGAGGGAAAATTGTTTGTCGCTAAGAACGGGTCCTTTCTCGAGAAGGAGTTTCTCTCGAAAGAATTGAGTGGGAGGAAGATAGAACTTGATGAGGTTGTCGAACCTTTACTTCAACCAGAGAGTGATGCAACACAGAAAGATGTTTTCTGTGGTGCCTACGTCTGTTGAGGAGGAAGTTAATGATAGTGATCATGAAGCTTCAGATCAAGTTGCTATAGAACCTCATAGGTCGACAAGGATATGTACTACTCCTGAGTGGTACGGTAATCCTGTCTCAGATATCATGTTGTCGGACAACAATGAACCTACGAGCTATGGAGAAGCGATGGTTGGCCCATATTCTGACAAATGGTTAGAAGCCATGAAATCCGAGATAGGATCCATGTATCAAAACAAAGTATGGACTTTGGTGGACTTGCCCGATGATCGGCAAGCCATTGAGATAAATGGATCTTTAAGAAGAAGACGGACGTGGGCGGTAATGTTACCGTCTATGAAGCTCGACTTGTGGGAAAGAATCTTTTCACAAGTTCAAGGAGTTGACTACGATGAGAATTTCTCACCCGTAGCAATGCTTAAGTCCGTCGGAATCATGTTAGCATTAGCTGTATTTTTCGATTATGAAATCTAACAGATGGATGTCAAAACAAGTTTTCTTACCAGTTTTCGTAAGAAAAAGTTGTATGTGATACAATAAAAGGTTTTGTCGATCCTAAGGATGCTAAAAAGGTATGATGGCTCCAGCAATCCTTCTATGGACTAGAGCAAGCATCTCGGAGTCGGAACATATGCTTTAATGGAGTAATCAAAGCTTTTAGGTTTATACAATGTTTGCTAGAAACTTGTATTTACAAGAAAGTGAGTGGGAGCACTACAACATTTCTGATAAATATATGTGGATGACATATTGTTGATCTGACATAATGTAGAATTTCTGGAAAGCATAAACGGTTGTTTGAAGAGTGTTTTTCAAAGGAAGACCTGGATAAAGTTGCTTACATATTGGGCATCAAGATCTATAGAGATAGATCAAGACGCCTGATGGTACTTTCAAAGAACGCACACCTTGACATGTTTTTGAAGGAGTTCAAAATAGATCAGTCAAAGAAGGGGTTCTTACCTGAGTTGTAAGGTGTGAAGTTGAGTAAGACTCAAAGATTGACCACGACAGAAGAAAGAGGAAGGACGAAGGTAGTCCCCTATGCTTTTGTCATAGGCTCTATACGGTATGCCATGTTGAGTACCGCACCAGATGTGTGCCTTGCCACATGTTTGGCAAGAGGGTACAAAGGTGATCTAGGAGTGGATCACCAGATAGCAGTCAAAATTATCCTTAGAGGAATAAGGAAATGTTTCTCGGTTATGGAGGTGATAAAGAGTTCGACGTAAAGAGTTACGTCAATGCAAGCTTAACACCTATCTGGATAGCTCTGAGTAGAGATACCTGATACGTATAATGGAGCAACAATTTGGAATAGCTCCAAGTGGAACGTGGTAGCAGCATCTACGATATGACATAAAGTTTTGCGAAATACATAGGGATCTGAATATGGAAGACCCGTTGACTACAACCTCTCTCACAAGCATAACATGATCAAACCCAGAACTCATTGAGTGTTAATCACATAGTGATGTGAACTAGATTATTGAGTCTAGTAAACTCTTTGGATGTTGGTCACATGGCGATGTGACCTGTGAGTGTTAATCACATGGCGATGTGAACTAGATTATTGACTCTAGTGCAAGTGGGAGACTATTGGAAATATGCCCTAGAGGCAATAATAAATTGGTTATTATTATATTATATTTCATTGTTCATGATAATCGTTTATTATCCATGCTAGAATTGTATTGATAGGAAACTCAGATACATGTGTGGACACATAGACAACACCATGTCCCTAGTAAGCCTCTAGTTGACTAGCTCGTTGATCAATAGATGGTTACGGTTTCCTGACCATGGACATTGGATGTCGTTGATAATGGGATCACATCATTAGGAGAATGATGTGATGGACAAGACCCAATCCTAAGCCTAGCACAAGATCGTGTAGTTCGTATTCTAAAGCTTTTCTAATGTCAAGTATCATTTCCTTAGACCATGAGATTGTGCAACTCCCGGATACCGTAGGAGTACTTTGGGTGTGCCAAATGTCACAACGTAACTGGGTGGCTATAAAGGTGCACTATGGGTATCTCCGAAAGTGTCTGTTGGGTTGGCACGAATCGAGACTCGGATTTGTCACTCCGTGTAAACGGAGAGGTATCTCTGGGCCCACTCGGTAGGACATCATCATAATGTGCACAATGTGACCAAGGAGTTGATCACGGGATGATGTATTATGGAACGAGTAAATAGACTTGCCGGTAACGAGATTGAACAAGGTATCGGGATACCGATGATCGAATCTCGGGCAAGTATCGTACCGATAGACAAAGGGAATTGTATACGGGATTGATTGAATCCTTAACATCGTGGTTCATCCGATGAGATCATCGTGGAGCATGTGGGAGCCAACATGGGTATCCAGATCCCGCTGTTGGTTATAGACCGGAGAGTTGTCTCGGCCATGTCTGCATGACTCCCTAGCCCGTAGGGTCTACACACTTAAGGTTCGATGACGCTAGGGTTATAGGGAAAGTATGTACGTGGTCACCGAATGTTGTTCGGAGTCCCGGATGAGATCTCGGACGTCACGAGGAGTTACGGAATGGTCCGGAGGTAAAGATTGATATATAGGAAGTATGGTTTTGGCCACCGGAAGTGTTCCGGGCATCACCGGTAGTGTACCGGGACCACCGGAGGGGTCCGGGGGTCCACCGGGAGGGGCCACGGGCCCCGGAGGCACACATGGGCCAAGTGTGAGAAGGGACCATCCCCTATGTGGGCTTGGGCGCCTCCCCACCAAGGCCCATGCGCCTAGAGAGAAGAGGGGGCAAACCCTAAGGGCAGATGGGCCCTAAGGCCCATGCCTGGTGCGCCTCCCTCTCCCCCCCACTTGGCCACCACCCCAGATGGGGATTGGGGCTGCCGCCACCCCTAGGGTCGAAACCCTAGGTGGGGGCGCAGCCCTCCCTCTCCCCTTATATATAGTGGAGGCAAAGGGGCAGCCCGACACACGAAGTTCTTCCCCTATTGGCGCAGCCCTACCCCTCTCCCTCCTCGTCTCTCGTAGTGCTTGGCGAAGCCCTGCTGGAGTCCCGCGCTCCTCCACCACCACCACGCTGTCGTGCTGCTGCTGGACGGAGTCTTCCCAACCCCTCCTTCTCCCCTTGCTGGATCAAGGCGTGGGAGACGTCACCGGGCTGCACGTGTGTTGAACGCGGAGGCGCCGTTGTTCGGCGCTTAGATCGGAATCAACCATGATCTGAATCGCTGTGAGTACGACTCCTTCATCCGCGTTCTTGCAACGCTTCCGCTTAGCGATCTATAAGGGTATGTAGATGCACTCTCCTTCCCTTCGTTGCTAGATTAGTCCATAGATTGATCTTGGTGATGCATAGAAAATTTTAAATTTCTGCTACGATCCCCAACATCTCGATAGTACTGATACACATATTCATAATGTTGAAGCCAAAAGATGCAGAGTTGATAATGATAGTGCAACTTATTTGTGGCACTGCCGTTTAGGTCATATCGGTGTAAAGCGCATGAAGAAACTACATACTGATGGACTTTTGGAATCACTTGGTACTTGCGAACCGTGCCTCATGGGCAAGATGACTAAAACGCCGTTCTCCGATACTATGGAGAGAGCAACAAATTTGTTGGAAGTCATACATACAGATGTATGTGGTCCGATGAATGTTGAGGCTCATGGCGGATATCGTTATTTTCTCACCTTCACAGATGATTTAATCAGATATGGGTATATCTACTTAATGAAGCATAAGTCTGAAACATTTGAAAAGTTCAAAGAATTTCAGAGTGAAGTTGAAAATCATCGTAACATGAAAATAAAGTTTCTACGATCTGATCGTGGAGGAGAATATTTGAGTTACGAGTTTGGTCTACATTTGAAACAATGCAGAATAGTTTCGCAACTCACGCCACCCGAAACACCACAGCGTAATGGTGTGTTCGAACGTCGTAATCGTACTTTATTAGATATGGTGCGATCTATGATGTCTCTTACAGATTTACCGCTATCGTTTTGGGGTTATGCTTTAGAGACGGCTGCATTCACGTTAAATAGGGCACCATCGAAATCCGTTGAAACAACGCCTTATGAACTATGGTTCGGCAAGAAACCAAAGTTGTCATTTCTAAAAGTTTGGGGCTGCGATGCTTATGTGAAAAAGCTTCAACCTGATAAGCTCGAACCCAAATCGGAGAAATGTGTCTTCATAGGATACCCAAAGGAGACTGTTGGGTACACCTTATATCACAGATCCGAAGGCAAGACATTCGTTGCTAAGAATGGATCCTTAGAAAGTAGTACATCACAGAAACCGGTTTCTGTGACACCTATACCAATTAGTGAGGAAGCTAATGATAATGATCATGAAACTTCAGATCAAGTTACTACCGAACCTCATAGATCAACCAGAGTAAGATCCACACCAGAGTGGTACGGTAATCCTGTTCTGGAAATCATGCTACTAGATCATGATGAACGTACGAACTATGAAGAAGCGATGGTGAGCCCAGATTCCGCAAAATGGCTAGAAGCCATGAAATCTGAGATGGGATCCATGTATGAGAACAAAGTGTGGACTTTGGTTGACTTGCCCGTTGATCGGCAAGCAATTGAGAATAAATGGATCTTCAAGAAGAAGACTGACACTGACGGTAATGTTACTGTCTACAAAGCTCGATTTGTTGCGAAAGGTTTTCGACAAGTTCAAGGGATTGACTATGATGAGACCTTCTCACCCATAGCGATGCTTAAGTCTGTCCAAATCATGTTAGCGATTGCCGCATTTTATGATTACGAAAATTGGCAGATGGATGTCAAAACTGCATTCCTGAATGGATTTCTGGAAGAAGAGTTGTATATGATGCTACCAGAAGGTTTTGCCGATCCAAAGGGAGCTAACAAAGTGTGCAAGCTCCAGCGATCCATTTATGGACTGGTGCAAGCCTCTCGGAGTTGGAATAAACGCTTTGATAGTGTGATCAAAGCATTGGGTTTTGTATGGACTTTTGGAGAAGCCTGTATTTACAATAAAGTGAGTGGGAGCTCTGTAGCATTTCTGATATTATATGTGGATGAAATATTACTGATTGGAAATGATATAGAATTTCTAGATAGCATAAAGGGATACTTGAATAAGAGTTTTTCAATGAAAGACCTCGGTGAAGCTGCTTACATATTGGGCATTAAGATCTATAGAGATAGATCAAGACGCTTAATTGGACTTTCACAAAGCACATACCTTGACAAAGTTTTGAAGAAGTTCAAAATGGATCAAGCAATGAAAAGGTTCTTGCCTGTGTTACAAGGTGTGAAGTTGAGTAAGACTCAATGTCCGACCACCGCAGAAGATAGAGAGAAAATGAAAGATGTTCCCTATGCTTCAGCCATAGGCTCTATCATGTATGCAATGTTGTGTACCAGACCTGATGTGTGCCTTGCTATAAGTCTAGCAGGGAGGTACCAAAGTAATCCAGGAGTGGATCACTGGACAACGGTCAAGAACATCCTGAAGTACCTGAAAAGGACTAAGGATATGTTTCTCGTATATGGAGGTGACAAAGAGCTCATCGTAAATGGTTACATTGATGCAAGCTTTGACACTGATCCAGACGATTTTAAATCGCAAACCGGATACGTGTTTATACTGAACGGTGGAGCTGTCAGTTGGTGCAGTTCTAAACAAAGCGTCGTGGCGGGATCTACATGTGAAGCAGAGTACATAGCTGCTTCGGAAGCAGCAAATCAAGGAGTCTAGATGAAGGAGTTCATATCTGATCTAGGTGTCATACCTAGTGCATCGGGTCCAATGAAAATCTTTTGTGACAATACTGGTGCAATTGCCTTGGCGAAGGAATCCAAATTTCACAAGAGAACCAAGCACATCAAGAGATGCTTCAATTCCATTCGGGATTTAGTCCAAGTGGGAGACATAGAAATTTGCAATATACATACGGATCTGAATGTTGCAGACCCACTGACTAAGCCTCTTCCACGAGCAAAACATGATCAGCACCATGGCTCCATGGGTGTTAGAATCATTCCTGTGTAATCTAGATTATTGACTCTAGTGCAAGTGGGAGACTGAAGGAAATATGCCCTAGAGGCAATAATAAAGCTATTATTTATTTCCTTATATCATGATAAATGTTTATTATTCATGCTAGAATTGTATTAACCGGAAACATAATACATGTGTGAATACATAGACAAATAGAGTGTCACTATTATGCCTCTACTTGACTAGCTCGTTGATCAAAGATGGTTATATTTCCTAACCATAGACATGAGTTGTCATTTGATTAACGGGATCACATCATTAGGAGAATGATGTGATTGACTTGACCCATTCCGTTAGCTTAGCACTTGATCGTTTAGTTTGTTGCTATTGCTTTCTTCATAACTTATACATGTTCCTATGACTATGAGATTATGCAACTCCCGTTTGCCAGAGGAACACTTTGTGTGCTACCAAACGTCACAATGTAACTGGGTGATTATAAAGGTGCTCTACAGGTGTCTCCAAAGGTACTTGTTGCGTTGGCGTATTTCGAGATTAGGATTTGTCACTCCGATTGTCGGAGAGGTATCTCTGGGCCCTCTCGGTAATGCACATCATTCAAGCCTTGCAAGCATTGCAACTAATAAGTTAGTTGCGGGATGATGTATTACGGAACGAGTAAAGAGACTTGCCAGTAATGAGATTGAACTAGGTATTGGAATACCAAGGATCGAATCTCGGGCAAGTAACATACCGATGACAAAGGGAACAACGTATGTTGTTATGCGGTCTGACCGATAAAGATCTTCGTAGAATATGTAGGAGCCAATATGAGCATCCAGGTTCCACTATTGGTTATTGACCGAAGACGTGTCTCGGTCATGTCTACATAGACGGGTTTTTGTGTTTTGATGTACCGAAGGTTGTTCGGAGTCCCGGATGTGATCACGGACATGACGAGGAGTCTCGAAATGGTCGAGACATAAAGATTGATATATTGGAAGCCTATATTTGGATATCCGAATCGTTCCGGGTGAAATCGGGATTTTACCGGAGTACCGGGGGGTTAC
>NC_041380.1:421571844-421613470 GCF_002162155.2 Triticum dicoccoides
GGGACCTAAGGGAGAAGAGGAGGGCCGACCAGGGCAGGCCGCGCGCCCCCTCCCCCCTTAGTCCGAATAGGACAAGGAAGGGGGGCGGCACCCCCCTTTCCTCTTTTCCCCTTCCCCTTTCCTTCTCCAACAAGGCAAGAGGGGGGAGTCCTACTCCCGGTGGGAGTAGGACTCCTCCAGGCGCACCCCTAGGGTCCGGCCGCACCTACCCCATCCCTCCTTTATATACGGGGGCAAGGGGGCACCCCATGACACACAAGTTGACCTTCGTGATCGTTCCTTAGCCGTGTGCGGTGCCCCCTTCCACCATATTCCACCTCGGTCATATCGTAGCGGTGCTTAGGCGAAGCCCTGCATCGGTAGAACATCATCACCGTTATCACGTCGTCGTGTTGACGAAACTCTACCTCAACACTCGGTTGGATCGGAGCTTGAGGGACGTCACCGAGTTGAACGTGTGCAGAACTCGGAGGTGCTGTACGTTCGGTACTTCGATCGGTCGGATTGGGAAGGCGTAAGACTACTTCCTCTACGTTGTGTCAACGCTTCCGTTGCCGGTCTACGAGGGTACGTAGACAACACTCTCCCCTCTCGTTGCTATGCATCACCATGATCTTGCATGTGCGTAGAAATTTTTTTGAAATTACTACGTTCCCCAACAGATATATATAGGCAAAAGAAGTCAGTCAGGGGAGCCACGAGGGGCCCATGAGTGTGGGGGCGCGCCCAGGGGGTAGGGCGCGCCTCCCTGCCTCGTGGCCACCTCGAAGCTGCTCTGACGTCTACTCCAAGTCTTCTGGATTGCTTTCGTTCCAAAAATAACTCTCCCGAAGGTTTCATTCCATTTGGACTCCATTTGATATTCCTTTTCTTCGAAACACTGAAATAGGCAAGAAAACAACAATTTGGGCTGGGCCTCCGATTAATAGGTTAGTCCCAAAAATAATATAAAAGTGTAAAATAAAGCCCATTAACATCCAAAACATATAATATAGTAGCATGGAACAATCAAAAATTATAGATACGTTGGAGACATATCAGTACACAGCATGGCATACTTTATACTACCTATGACTGAGGCATAGGGAATGACTTTTCATTCTCTTTCTATTTTCTGCTGTGGTCGGTTTTTGAGTCTTTACTCAACTTCACACCTTGCAACACAGGCAAGAACTCCTTCTTTGACTGTTCCATTTTGAACTACTTCAAAATCTTGTCAAGGTATGTACTCATTGAAAAAACTTATCAAGCACCCTGATCTATCTCTATAGATCTTGATGCTCAATGTGTAAGCAGCTTCATCGAGGTCTTTCTTTGAAAAAAACTCTTTTCAAACACTCCTTTATGCTTTCCAGAAAATTCTACATTATTTCCGATCAGCAATATGTCATTCACATATACTTATCAGAAATGATGTAGTGCTCCCACTCACTTTCTTGTAAATACAGGCTTCACCGCCAGTCTGTATAAAATCATATGCTTTGATCACTTTATGAAAGCATATATTCCAACTCCGAGATGCTTGCACCAGTCCATAGATGGATCGCTGGAGCTTGCTCACTTTGTTAGCACCTTTAGGATCGACAAAACCTTCTGGTTGCATCATATACAACTCTTCTTTAAGAAATCCATTACGGAATGCAGTTTTTACATCCATTTGCTGGATTTCATAAAATGTGGCAACTGCTAACATGATTCGGACACACTTAAGCATCGCTACGGGTGAGAAAGGCTCATTGTAGTCAACCCCTTGAACTTGTCAAAAACCTTTTGCAACAAGTCGAGCTTTGTAGACAGTAACACTACTATCAGCGTTCGTCTTCCTCTTGAAGATCCATTTATTCTTAATGACTCACCGATCATCGGGCAAGTCAATCAAAGTCCACACTTTGTTCTCATACATGGATCTCATCTCAGATTTCATGGCCTCAAGCCATTTTGCGGAATCTGGGCTCATCATCGCTTCCTCATAGTTCGTAGGTTCGTCATGGTCTAGTAACATGACTTCCAGAAAGGATTACCGTACCGCTTTGGTGCGGACCATACTCTGGTTGTCCTACGAGGTTTGGTAGTAACTTGATCTGAAGTTTCATGATCATTATCATTAGCTTCCTCACTAATTGATGTAGGTGTCACAGGAACTGCTTTCTGTGATGAACTACTTTCCAATAAGGGAGCAGGTACAGTTATCTCATCAAGTTCTAATTTCCTCCCACTCACTTCTTTCGAGAGAAACTCCTTCTCTAGAAAGGATCCTGTAACATCCCAAATTTTCAATTTGGAATGTTATACATAGATCATTCTTGTATATCATATTTTATTGCATTTCGTCTCGCGATCCTCGAAATCCTAAGCAACTCAAGGACCCTCGGAGAGAGTTGGGGATTTCCCCGGTTTTCAAATTTCATTTTATAAAATTTTGAAACGAGGATTTTGGTTTTAATTATTTTTCTCTCCAAAAATATTTCATATTAAAATATATGTGAGGAGATAATATGACTTCTCCAAAATAAATGAAATATTGGAGGAAACATATTAAAATCAATATTTGTTTTTATTTTGATTTTATTGCAATTTTGTTTGCATTAGAAAAATTGCACGTTTTCAAAATTGCATTGTAGGGCCAAGAAAATGCTCATCTCGTTCTAAATATGTCATTTAGACGGTGAAAATTTGTTTTGGCATTTTTAGATTTTTATTTTATTTTTTAGGATTTTTCTTAGTTTCGGTGGAATTATTTTAAAAAAATCCGGACCAAGCTGGGGCGAAGCCCAGCCGGCCCGTTCTGCCGCCGTCTCCCTTGCGCGCGCCGCCGTGCGCAGCACGGACGCTGAGGGGAGTCCGAGCCGGACTCCTCCCCGGGCGCCCCCTCGCCCAAGCCACGCCGCCCCTCACCCCCTTTAAATGCTGCCGCCACCACCCCGCCTCGCCACCACCACCGCCGCCAGCCCCGCCGCCCGCCGCCTGCGCCGCCTCCGAGTCGCCTGTCGCCGCCCACGCCACCGCCTCGCCGCCGCCGCCTGAACCCCGCCGCCCGCCAGCCCCGCCGAGGCTGCACCCCGCCGGATCCGACGAGGTAGCGCACCTTCACCGTCGTTTTATTTAGAAAAACCGATTTGGTTTTTTTAGAAAACCCTAACTCGTTTTTTTTGGTTCGCCGGTTTTTTCCGGTTTTTCTTTTTAGCGAACGTTCGTCCGGACGTTCGTTTTAGTGAACGGTTTTTGCTTGTTAGTTACAGATAACGAACGCTTGTTCGTTAGCCTGTTCATCAGTTTTCTTTTATTGGATTTTTCCGTGGTTATTTCTGATCGCGATTTCTGATCCAATTTTCGTTCTAGTTTATCTTTTCGCTCGTTAGTCGGAATCAGGCGATTCAAGCGCCTAGATCTTCGTCTCGAGACCCTCTTTCCGCTTAACCAACTTGCACAAGTTTTTGCTACTATAAAATTTGACCTAGGTCCAGCTTAGTAAACGGATCTTGTTTCTTTCGCCGTTTGAGTTTTGTTGCTTCGTTTGATTTGATTCTTTTTGCAAACCGGAGTTCTTAAGTTGAACTTTCTGGTTAGATCTTATTATTTGAGTTTTACCCGTGCTTCTTAGCTTGATTGCTTATGTATGCTATTGTTTGTTTGCGATAGAATTCCCGGAGTGCGAAGCGTGTTATTTGGAGTCTCTAGGTTACGCGGATCGTCAGCAAGGCAAGTAACACTTTGATCATACCCCTTTATCACCCAGTTTTTATGCATTAGTTCCAATCCTCAAACATTGCATGGTTAGGATGTCATTAACATGTGGGATGGGAAGTAGTTGATGAGGTAGAACCTATTACCCTGTTACATTCAAACCCTTGGGAGTTACTCTTACGAATTGCTTATATTGCTATGCTATGCTCGTAGACGAGGTTTGGGAGAGTGAAATCCATGACAGATGTGAGATTGTTAATTAATGGTTCAACTTAAGGTGGCAACTTAAATACACATCTGGGTGGATTGAGGCACCTGGAGTATCCAGTGTTGCCTGTATTTTTTTGGAAATCTCGGAGTACCCGTGTGATCTTCCTATGGACCGCCACCCAGGCTCAAAGGGAACTGATATTGTTCATGCTAGAAACTTCTGTGTGCAGCCACAAGCTAATATGGGCTCTAGCATAGTTGAGTAAGTTACTTGAAGCTCTTGAAGAGATGGATCAGCAGGTAGTGGGATTGTAGGTTTGGTATGGTCTGCCTGGAGTAGAGAGTTAATGTTTCTGAAAGACTGTGTCTCGGTCATCCGTTTCTCAAACACCATGTAGTGCGAGAAATCCAACGGAGGCGATCGAGTCTTGTGGCGAAAAGTGTGTAAACCTCTCCAGAGTGTACAAACTAATCATGGTTAGCCGTGTCCCCGGTTATGGACAATCTTGAGTATCTAGTACTTGGAGTATCTTAAGTATCTCATCACTCTAAATTAATATTGTTGGGTTATTAATTACCTTAATTGGGATTGAATTGGAAGAACCTTCTCAATGATGTTTCAACTACCATGATAGTTAAATAAATATATTCCTTTGTTGTAGGGAAAAATTGGCTTTTCGCAAAAACTGTAACCATAGAGCTTTCCACCAGCCAAATATGCATGTAGTGATAGCCTTATTCTGTTCTTGCTCTACTGTGTTACTTTGCCAGCATGTTCCATGTGCTGACTCGTTTTCGGGCTGCAACATATTATGTTGCAGACTTTTCAGACAAGGAGTAACGTTTTTTAGGTCGTTGCCGTGTAGCTCAGCTATGCCGTTGGAGTTGATGGACTCACTTTATCTTCCAAGCCTTCCGTTGTTATCGTATTATATGGCCTTAAGCCATATTTATTGTAATAAGTTCTCTTTGGAGACATTTGATGTAATAAGTGTGTGATTGCTACTCTGTTATAAATCCTCGAGTACTGTGTGTGTCAGCATTAGCGATCCAGGGATGACACTGAAGCACAAAGACTTGAGCATTTGAGGTTCGCTACAAGATGGTATCAGAGCACACGCTGAGTGTAGGACACGACCACTAAGCTAACAGCCATAGATCACTATTCTCTCCTCATTTCCGAGTCCTCTCCATTCTCTACTCTTTAGGATGGCGGACGCAAGGAACAAGTTTGCACAACCGGATGAAGAAGCACCTTTTGGACAACACTTGAAGGAAGTCACTAGGTACCTGAACATAGGAATACCAAGCTTCACCGGGACCTACAACGCCACCTTACCAGAAGAGGAGCGATGGATGATTCAAGTTCAAGTTCCAGGAAGAACCTTCACGCCAGTCACTAAACCCATAGAGTTTTCCTTCGATGCACCAACCTGGAGTCTAGGAAAGAGTATGGCAGCTCACATCACCATGGGATGCATTGGAGAAGTTTATCATAAGGAGCTTAAGGATACTATCTACCAGATTTGTGGGCGCCAAGATGAGCAATGGGAGATGATCAGCACCAGGAAGGATAGATCAATTGCAGCTTTCGTCCAGGAACTAAACCAACACATTCGACGCTAGGAGAACCAGATGTGCGCAGGCATGATAGATCTGAAGAAGGCAATGACTAGGATCGCGGAACTGGAGGAAGAACTCAAGGCTACATGTGAAGATTATGAGGAGGAAATCGTCGTACTAGTGGAGAAGAATGACGACCTGATTAAGAAGATCGGAATATTCATGGGAGACCCCACACCAGTAGAAGAAGACGAAGAACCCAAGGAGATCCGCCCGGAGGACTACATCATCATCTACGACACCGACTCCGACCTTAGCGATGATGACTTTGAAGAAGAAGCTGGAGCAGATATCATGGAGTCTGCAACCGAGGAATATTTTTAGTAGACCACCACATCAGTAGTAGTATTCCACCATGTAAATAGTATAGTCCGAGCACTTTTGCGATAGTTCTAGACCGATTGTATGCCTTGCTTGGTTGATTGAGTGAAATGTTTGTGTTTGTCTCATGTGCATATGGGTAGTGCTTTCTCATTAGACCTCATTCTATTCTAATCTCTCCCCTCTAAACCCATCAGATGCCTCCGAGATGTGATCCCGAATTTGCTTTCCCACTGGAGCTCCCTCAGTTGATCCAGCAGCAGAATACCCCGATGCAGTTGTTAGTTCAGAAACAAGGCAATAACAACAACAACAATCCACCACCACCACCAGTTGACAACTTAGCCCGTTTTCTGAGGTTGCAGCCGCCGGTGTTTTCTAGTAGCACCGAGCCTATAGTAGCAGATGATTGGCTCCGCAGGATTGGAAGGGAGTTAACCACTGTAGGATGTACTGATGCTGAGAAGGTGCGTTTTTCCGCACATCAATTGGATGGACCAGCAGCCTCATGGTGGGAGAATTACACTGTCACCTACCCTATAGCCACGGTGACATGGGACCAGTTTCAGCAAGCATTCCGTACAGCCCATGTCTCAACTAGAGCCATGAATTTGAAGAAGCATGAGTTTCACAACCTACGCCAGGGGAACCATACTGTGGCTCAATACGCGGATGAGTTTAGCAAGTTATCCTGCTATGCCCCTGATGATGTGGCCACAGATGCCGCAAAGCAAAAGAAGTTCATGGAAGGGCTGAATGATGAGATGAGTATGCAGTTGATGGTGGCAACATTCACCAACTACCAGGAGTTGGTAGATAAGTCTGTTATGATTGAAGGGAAGCAGCAGCAGATTGAGAGCCGTAAAAGGAAGTATGGACAAGGGAGGTATAACTCAGGAGCTCAGCAGAAGCCTCGCCTAACCCCGAACTCGGGAGGACTTGTTCATAACCATGGAGGCCACACCCATAATGGAGGAAGTAACCATAATCATACTGGCCCTAGGAATGGGAATGGGAATGGAGCAAGCAACAATCAGAACCGCCCCAATCCAGCCACACCCACCAAGAGAGACCTAAGCCACGCTACTTGTTTCAAGTGCGGGAAGACTGGACACTATGCCATGGAGTGCCCTGAAGGGAAGAATGGAAACGGAAATGGGAGCGCTGGGAAGAATCCCAATCCATTCAACAAAGGACAAGTGAACCACGTAAACATGGAGGAGGTTGAAGATCAGCTAGACGCGGTTATAGGTAAGTTTTTGGTTAAGTCATTTACCGATCTTGTTCTTTTTGATACTGGTGCATCGCATTCATACATATCAAGGGAATTCATGGATAAGTTTAAACTATCGACCCAAACCCTTAGGACCCCTCTGTTAGTAAGCTGACCTGGAGCAGAGTATATGGCTAGTCGATGGTGTGACCAGATACCCTTGACCATTGGCAACCATGTTTTTCCGTCCGACCTAATTATCTTGGAGTCACAAGGATTGGATGTGATATTAGGAATGGACGGGATGTCAAAGTATGGAGGAAGCATTGATTGTGTTAGTAAGTCAATTCGTCTCACCACCCCGGAGGGAAAAATGATCAAGTATGTATCCAGGCATGCGCCAAGAAGTAGCCAAGTAAATACCCTCAGGGAGTTGTTCAGGAAGAAGTGCCTGTAGTAAAGGATTACCCGGATTGTTTCCCAGAGGAGTTACCAGGCATGCCACCAGACCGAGATATTGAGTTTTTGATAGAGCTATTGCCAGGCAGAGGGCCAATATCCAAGAGACCCTATAGGATGCCCGCGAATGATCTGGAGGAGATTAAGAAACAGATCAAGGAGTTATTGGAGAAAGGTTACATTCGACGGAGTTCATCACCATGGGGAGCCCCAGTGCTTTTGGTTGAGAAGAAGGATAAATCCCTAAGAATGGTTGTTGATTATCGAGCCTTGAATGAAGTGACGATTAAGAACAAGTACCCATTGCCGATGATCAATGATCTGTTTGACCAACTGCAAGGAGCTAAGGTGTTTTCGAAGATCGATATGCGATCATGATATCATCAGTTGAAGATACGAGAAAAGGATATACCAAAGACAGCCTTCACCACATGGTACGGGCTATACAAATATACGGTCATGTCATTTGGACTGACTAATGCCCCTGCCTATTTCATGAGCATGATGAACAAAGTATTCATGGAATATTTGGATAAGTTTGTTCTGGTGTTCATTTATGATATAATGGTATATTCGAAGAACGGAGAGGAACACAAGAAGCATTTGCGTTTAGTTCTCGAGAAACTCAGGGAACATCAGTTGTATGGCAAGTTCATCAAATGCGAGTTTTGGTTGAAGGAAGTCGGATTCCTTGGACATGTTATATCGGGAGAAGGTATAGCAGTAGATCCCACCAAGATTCAGTCAGTCACTGAATGGTTGGCACCCACTTCAGTTAGCAAGATCCGCAGTTTTCTTGGACTCACAGGATACTACCATAGATTCATTGAGAATTTTTCCAAGATCGCGAAGCCCATGACAGAATTATTGAAGAAGGATATCAAGTTTAAATGGACGGAAGATTGTGAGGCAAGTTTCTAGGAGCTGAAGAAACGTTTGACTACAGCCCCAATGCTGACACTGCCAGATATACGTAAGGATTTTCAAGTGTATTGCGACGCCTCTCGCTTAGGACTTGGAAGTGTGCTTATGTAGGACGGAAGAGTTGTTTCGTATGCCTCACGACAACTAAAACCACACGAGTTAAATTATGTCACGCATGATTTGGAACAAGCAGCCGTAGTGCATGCGTTGAAGACTTGGAGACATTACCTTATTGGAAACAATTGTGATGTGTACACGGATCATAAAAGTTTGAAGTACATTTTCACCCAGAAGGAACTGAACCCTAAGCCCAATCCATTCAACAAAGGACAAGTGAACCACGTTGACATGGAGGAGGTTGAAGATCAGCTAGACGCGGTTATAGGTAAGTTTTTGGTTAAGTCATTTACCGCTCTTGTTCTTTTTGATACTGGTGCATCTCATTCATACATATCAAGGGAATTCATGGATAAGTTTAAACTAGCGACCCAAACCCTTAGGACCCCTCTGTTAGTAAGCTCACCTGGAGCAGAGTATATGGCTAGTCGATGGTGTGACCAGATACCCTTGACCATTGGCAACCATGTTTTTCCATCTGACCTAATTATCTTGGAGTCATAAGGATTGGATGTGATATTAGGAATGGACTGGATGTCAAAGTATGGAGGAAGCATTGACTATGTTAGTAAGTCAATTTGTCTCACCATCCTGGAGGGTAAAAGGATCATGTATGTATCCAGGCATGCGCCAAGAAGTAGCCAAGTAAATACCCTCAGGGAGTTGTTCAGGAAGAAGTGCCTGTAGTAAAGGATTACCCGGATGTTTTCCCAGAGGAGTTACCAGGCATGCCACCAGACCGAGATATTGAGTTTTTGATAGAGCTATTGCTAGGCACAGGGCCAATATCCAAGAGACCCTATAGGATGCCCGCGAATGATCTGGAGGAGATTAAGAAACAGATCAAGGAGTTATTGGAGAAAGGTTACATTCGACGGAGTTCATCACCATGGGGAGCCCCAATGCTTTTGGTTGAGAAGAAGGATAAATCCCTAAGAATGGTTGTTGATTATCGAGCCTTGAATGAAGTGACAATTAATAACAAGTACCCATTGCCGATGATCAATGATCTTTTAGACCAACTACAAGGAGCTAAGGTGTTTTCGAAGATCGATATGCGATCAAGATATCATCAGTTGAAGATACGAGAAAAGGATATACCAAAGACAGCCTTTACCACATGGTACAGGCTATACAAATATACGGTCATGTCATTTGGACTGACTAACGCCCCTGCCTATTTCATGAGCATGATGAACAAAGTATTCATGGTATATTTGGATAAGTTTGTTGGGGTGTTCATTGATGATATAATGGTATATTCGAAGAACGGAGAGGAACACAAGGAGCGTTTGCGTTTAGTTCTCGAGAAACTCAGGGAACATCAGTTGTATGGCAAGTTCAGCAAATGCGAGTTTTGGTTGAAGGAAGTCGGATTCCTTGGACATGTTATATCGGGAGAAGGTATAGCAGTAGATCCCACCAAAATTCAGTCAGTCGCTGAATGGTTGGCACCCACTTCAGTTAGCGAGATCCGCAGTTTTCTTGGACTCGCAGGATACTACCGTAGATTCATTGAGAATTTTTCCAAGATCGCGAAGCCCATGACAGAATTGTTGAAGAAGGATATCAAGTTTAAATGGATGGAAGATTGTGAGGCAAGTTTCCAGGAGCTGAAGAAACGGTTGACTACAGCCCCAGTGCTGACACTGCCAGATATACGTAAGGATTTTCAAGTGTATTGCGACGCCTCTCGCTTAGGACTTGGAAGTGTGCTTATGCAGGACGGAAGAGTTGTTTCGTATGCCTCACGACAACTAAAACCACACGAGTTAAATTATGTCATGCATGATTTGGAACTAGCAGCCATAGTGCATGCGTTGAAGACTTGGAGACATTACCTTATTGGAAACCATTGTGATGTGTACACGGATCATAAGAGTTTGAAGTACATTTTCACCCAGAAGGAACTGAACCCTAAGCCCCATCCATTCAACAAAGGACAAGTGAACCACGTTAACATGGAGGAGGTTGAAGATCAGCTAGACGCGGTTATAGGTAAGTTTTTGGTTAAGTCATTTACCGCTCTTGTTCTTTTTAATACTGGTGCATCATATTCATACATATCAAGGGAATTCGTAGATAAGTTTAAACTACCGACCCAAACCCTTAGGACCCCTCTGTCAGTAAGCTCACCTGGAGCAGAGTATATGGCTAGTCGATGGTGTGACCAGATACCCTTGACCATTGGCAACCATGTTTTTCCATCCGCCTAATTATCTTGGAGTCATAAGGATTGGATGTGATATTAGGAATGGACTGGATGTCAAAGTATGGACGAAGCATTGACTATGTTAGTAAGTCAATTTGTCACACCACCCCGGAGGGAAAAAGGATCAAGTATGTATCCAGGCATGCGCCAAGAAGTAGCCAAGTAAATACCCTCAGGGAGTTGTTCAGGAAGAAGTGCCTGTAGTAAAGGATTACCCGGATTGTTTCCCAGAGGAGTTACCAGGCATGCCACCAGACCGAGATATTGAGTTTTTGATAGAGCTATTGCCAGGCAGAGGGCCAATATCCAAGAGACCCTATAGGATGCCCGCGAATGATCTGGAGGAGATTAAGAAACAGATCAAGGAGTTATTGGAGAAAGGTTACATTCGACGGAGTTCATCACCATGGGGAGCCCCAGTGCTTTTGGTTGAGAAGAAGGATAAATCCCTAAGAATGGTTGTTGATTATCGAGCCTTGAATGAAGTGATGATTAAGAACAAGTTCCCATTGCCGATGATCAATGATCTGTTTGACCAAATACAAGGAGCTAAGGTGTTTTTGAAGATCGATATGCGATCAGGATATCATCAGTTGAAGATACGAGAAAAGGATATACCAAAGACAGCCTTCACCACATGGTACGGGCTATACAAATATACGGTCATGTCATTTGGACTGACTAACGCCCCTGCCTATTTCATGAGCATGATGAACAAAGTATTGATGGAATATTTGGATAAGTTTGTTGTGGTGTTCATTGATGATATAATGGTATATTCGAAGAACGGAGAGGAACACAATGAGCATTTGCATTTAGTTCTCGAGAAACTCAGGGAACATCAGTTGTATGGCAAGTTCATCAAATGCGAGTTTTGGTTGAAGGAAGTCGGATTCCTTGGACATGTTATATCGGGAGAAGGTATAGCAGTAGATCCCACCAAGATTCAGTCAGTCACTGAATGGTTGGCACCCACTTCAGTTAGCGAGATCCGCAGTTTTCTTGGACTCGCAGGATACTACCGTAGATTCATTGAGAATTTTTCCAAGATCGCGAAGCCCATGACAGAATTATTGAAGAAGGATATCAAGTTTAAATGGACGGAAGATTGTGAGGCAAGTTTCCAGGAGCTGAAGAAACGTTTGACTATAGCCCCAGTGCTGACACTGCCAGATATACGTAAGGATTTTCAAGTGTATTGCGACGCCTCTCGCTTAGGACTTGGAAGTGTGCTTATGCAGGACGGAAGAGTTGTTTCGTATGCCTCACGACAACTAAAACCACACGAGTTAAATTATGTCACGCATGATTTGGAACTAGCAGCCGTAGTGCATGCGTTGAAGACTTGGAGACATTACCTTATTGGAAACCATTGTGATGTGTACACGGATCATAAGAGTTTGAAGTACATTTTCACCCAGAAGGAACTGAACCCTAAGCCCAATCCATTCAACAAAGGACAAGTGAACCACGTTAACATGGAGGAGGTTGAAGATCAGCTAGACGCGGTTATAGGTAAGTATTTGGTTAAGTCATTTACCGCTCTTGTTCTTTTTGATACTGGTGCATCACATTCATACATATCAAGGGAATTCGTGGATAAGTTTAAACTACCGACCCAAACCCTTAGGACCCCTCTATTAGTAAGCTCACCTGGAGCAGAGTATATGGCTAGTCGATGGTCTGACCAGATACCCTTGACCATTGGCAACCATGTTTTTCCATCCGACCTAATTATCTTGGAGTCATAAGGATTGGATGTGATATTAGGAATGGACTGGATGTCAAAGTATGGAGGAAGCATTGACTATGTTAGTAAGTCAATTTGTCTCACCACCCCGGAGGGAAAAAGGATCAAGTATGTATCCAGGCATGCGCCAAGAAGTAGCCAAGTAAATACCCTTAGGGAGTTGTTCAGGAAGAAGTGCCTATAGTAAAGGATTACCCGGATGTTTTCCCAGAGGAGTTACCAGGCATGCCACCAGACCGAGATATTGAGTTTTTGATAGAGCTATTGCCAGGCACAGGGCCAATATCCAAGAGACCCTATAGGATGCCCGCGAATGATCTGGAGGAGATTAAGAAACAGATCAAGGAGTTATTGGAGAAAGGTTACATTCGACGGAGTTCATCACCATGGGGAGCCCCAGTGCTTTTGGTTGAGAAGAAGGATAAATCCCTAAGAATGGTTGTTGATTATCGAGCCTTGAATGAAGTGATGATTAAGAACAAGTTCCCATTGCCGATGATCAATGATCTGTTTGACCAACTACAAGGAGCTAAGGTGTTTTCGAAGATCGATATGCGATCAGGATATCATCAGTTGAAGATACGAGAAAAGGATATACCAAAGACAGCCTTCACCACATGGTACGGGCTATACAAATATACGGTCATGTCATTTGGACTGACTAACACCCCTGCCTATTTCATGAGCATGATGAACAAAGTATTCATGGAATATTTGAATAAGTTTGTTGTGGTGTTCATTGATGATATAATGGTATATTCGAAGAACGGAGAGGAACACAATGAGCATTTGCATTTAGTTCTCGAGAAACTCAGGGACCATCAGTTGTATGGCAAGTTCAGCAAATGCGAGTTTTGGTTGAAGGAAGTCGGATTCCTTGGACATGTTATATCGGGAGAAGGTATAGCAGTAGATCCCACCAAGATTCAGTCAGTCACTGAATGGTTGACACCCACTTCAGGTAGCAAGATCCGCAGTTTTCTTGGACTCGCAGCATACTACCGTAGATTCATTGAGAATTTTTCCAAGATCGCGAAGCCCATGACAGAATTATTGAAGAAGGATATCAAGTTTAAATGGACGGAAGATTGTGAGGAAAGTTTCCAGGAGCTGAAGAAACGTTTGACTACAGCCCCAGTGTTGACACTGCCAGATATACGTAAGGATTTTCAAGTGTATTGCGACGCCTCTCGCTTAGGACTTGGAAGTGTGCTTATGCAGGACGGAAGAGTTGTTTCGTATGCCTCACGACAACTAAAACCACATGAGTTAAATTATGTCACGCATGATTTGGAACTAGCAGCCGTAGTGCATGCATTGAAGACTTGGAGACATTACCTTATTGGAAACAATTGTGATGTGTACACGGATCATAAGAGTTTGAAGTACATTTTCACCCAGAAGGAACTGAACCCTAAGCCCAATCCATTCATCAAAGGACAAGTGAACCACGTTAACATGGAGGAGGTTGAAGATCAGCTAGACGCGGTTATAGGTAAGTTTTTGCTTAAGTCATTTACCGCTCTTGTTCTTTTTGATACTGGTTCATCACATTCATACATATCAAGGGAATTCGTGGATAAGTTTAAACTACCGACCCAAACCCTTAGGACCCCTTTGTTAGTAAGCTCACCTGGAGCAGAGTATGTGGCTAGTCTATGGTGTGACCAGATACCCTTGACCATTGGAAACCATGTTTTTCCATCCAACCTAATTATCTTGGAGTCACAAGGATTGGATGTGATATTAGGAATGGACTGGATGTCAAAGTATGGAGGAAGCATTAACTGTGTTAGTAAGTCAATTTGTCTCACCACCCCGAAGGGAAAAAGGATCAAGTATGTATCCAGGCATGCGCCAAGAAGTAGCCAAGTAAATACCCTCAGGGAGTAGTTCAGGAAGAAGTGCCTGTAGTAAAGGATTACCCGGATGTTTTCCCAGAGGAGTTACCAGGCATGCCACCAGACCGAGATATTGAGTTTTTGATAGAGCTATTGCCAGGCACAGGGCCAATATCCAAGAGACCCTATAGGATGCCCGCGAATAATCTGGAGGAGATTAAGAAATAGATCAAGGAGTTATTGGAGAAAGGTTACATTCGACGGAGTTCATCACCATGGGGAGCCCCAGTGCTTTTGGTTGAGAAGAAGGATAAATCCTATGAATGGTTGTTGATTATCGAGCCTTGAATGAAGTGACGATTAACAACAAGTACCCATTGCCGATGATCAATGATCTGTTTGACCAACTACAAGGAGCTAAGGTGTTTTCGAAGATCGATATGCGATCAGGATATCATCAGTTGAAGATACGAGAAAAGGATATACCAAAGACAGCCTTCACCACATGGTACAGGCTATACAAATATACGGTCATGTCATTTGGACTGACTAACGCCCCTGCCTATTTCATGAGCATGATGAACAAAGTATTCATGGAATATTTGGATAAGTTTGTTGTGGTGTTCATTTATGATATAATGGTATATTCGAAGAACGGAGAGGAACACAAGGAGCATTTGCGTTTAGTTCTCGAGAAACTCAGGGAACAGCAGTTGTATGGCAAGTTCAGCAAATGCGAGTTTTGGTTGAAGGAAGTCGGATTCCTTGGACATGTTATATCGGGAGAAGGTATAGCAGTAGATCCCACCAAGATTCAGTCAGTCACTGAATGGTTGACACCCACTTCAGGTAGCAAGATCCGCAGTTTTCTTGGACTCGCAGCATACTACCGTAGATTCATTGAGAATTTTTCCAAGATCGCGAAGCCCATGACAGAATTATTGAAGAAGGATATCAAGTTTAAATGGACGGAAGATTGTGAGGAAAGTTTCCAGGAGCTGAAGAAACGTTTGACTACAGCCCCAGTGTTGACACTGCCAGATATACGTAAGGATTTTCAAGTGTATTGCGACGCCTCTCGCTTAGGACTTGGAAGTGTGCTTATGCAGGACGGAAGAGTTGTTTCGTATGCCTCACGACAACTAAAACCACACGAGTTAAATTATGTCACGCATGATTTGGAACTAGCAGCCGTAGTGCATGCATTGAAGACTTGGAGACATTACCTTATTGGAAACAATTGTGATGTGTACACGGATCATAAGAGTTTGAAGTACATTTTCACCCAGAAGGAACTGAACCCTAAGCCCAATCCATTCATCAAAGGACAAGTGAACCACGTTAACATGGAGGAGGTTGAAGATCAGCTAGACGCGGTTATAGGTAAGTTTTTGCTTAAGTCATTTACCGCTCTTGTTCTTTTTGATACTGGTTCATCACATTCATACATATCAAGGGAATTCGTGGATAAGTTTAAACTACCGACCCAAACCCTTAGGACCCCTTTGTTAGTAAGATCACCTGGAGCAGAGTATGTGGCTAGTCTATGGTGTGACCAGATACCCTTGACCATTGGAAACCATGTTTTTCCATCCAACCTAATTATCTTGGAGTCACAAGGATTGGATGTGATATTAGGAATGGACTGGATGTCAAAGTATGGAGGAAGCATTGACTGTGTTAGTAAGTCAATTTGTCTCACCACCCCGAAGGGAAAAAGGATCAAGTATGTATCCAGGCATGCGCCAAGAAGTAGCCAAGTAAATACCCTCAGGGAGTAGTTCAGGAAGAAGTGCCTGTAGTAAAGGATTACCCGGATGTTTTCCCAGAGGAGTTACCAGGCATGCCACCAGACCGAGATATTGAGTTTTTGATAGAGCTATTGCCAGGCACAGGGCCAATATCCAAGAGACCCTATAGGATGCCCGCGAATAATCTGGAGGAGATTAAGAAATAGATCAAGGAGTTATTGGAGAAAGGTTACATTCGACGGAGTTCATCACCATGGGGAGCCCCAGTGCTTTTGGTTGAGAAGAAGGATAAATCCTATGAATGGTTGTTGATTATCGAGCCTTGAATGAAGTGACGATTAACAACAAGTACCCATTGCCGATGATCAATGATCTGTTTGACCAACTACAAGGAGCTAAGGTGTTTTCGAAGATCGATATGCGATCAGGATATCATCAGTTGAAGATACGAGAAAAGGATATACCAAAGACAGCCTTCACCACATGGTACAGGCTATACAAATATACGGTCATGTCATTTGGACTGACTAACGCCCCTGCCTATTTCATGAGCATGATGAACAAAGTATTCATGGAATATTTGGATAAGTTTGTTGTGGTGTTCATTTATGATATAATGGTATATTCGAAGAACGGAGAGGAACACAAGGAGCATTTGCGTTTAGTTCTCGAGAAACTCAGGGAACAGCAGTTGTATGGCAAGTTCAGCAAATGCGAGTTTTGGTTGAAGGCAGTCGGATTCCTTGGACATGTTATATCGGGAGAAGGTATAGCAGTAGATCCCACCAAGATTCAGTCAGTCACTGAATGGTTGGCACCCACTTCAGTTAGCGAGATCCGTAGTTTTCTTGGACTCGCAGGATACTACCACAGATTCATTGACAATTTTTCCAAGATCACGAAGCCCATGACAGAATTATTGAAGAAGGATATCAAGTTTAAATGGACGGAAGATTGTGAGGCAAGTTTCTAGGAGCTGAAGAAACGTTTGACTACAGCCCAGTGCTGACACTGCCAGATATACGTAAGGATTTTCAAGTGTATTGCGATGCCTCTCGCTTAAGACTTGGAAGTGTGCTTATGCAGGACGGAAGAGTTGTTTCGTATGCCTCACGACAACTAAAACCACACGAGTTAAATTATGTCACGCATGAATTGGAACTAGCAGTCGTAGTGCATGCGTTGAAGACTTGGAGACATTACCTTATTGGAAACAATTGTGATGTGTACACGGATCATAAGAGTTTGAAGTACATTTTCACCCAGAAGGAACTGAATCCTAAGCCAAATCCATTCAATAAAGGACAAGTGAACCACGTTAACATGGAGGAGGTTGAAGATCAGCTAGACGCGGTTATAGGTAAGTTTTTGGTTAAGTCATTTACCACTCTTGTTCTTTTTGATACTGGTGCATCGCATTCATACATATCAAGGGAATTCGTGGATAAGTTTAAACTACCGACCCAAACCCTTAGGACCCCTTTGTTAGTAAGCTCACCTGGAGCAGAGTATATAGCTAGTCGATGGTGTGACAAGATACCCTTGACCATTGGCAACCATGTTTTTCCATCCGACCTAATTATCTTGGAGTCATAAGGATTGGATGTGATATTAGGAATGGACTGGATGTCAAAGTATGGAGGAAGCATTGACTGTGTTAGTAAGTCAATCTGTCTCACCACCCTGAAGGGAAAAAGGATCAAGTATGTATCCAGGCATGCGCCAAGAAGTAGCCAAGTAAATACCCTCAGGGAGTAGTTCAGGAAGAAGTGCCTGTAGTAAAGGATTACCCGGATGTTTTCCCAGAGGAGTTACCAGGCATGCCACCAGACCGAGATATTGAGTTTTTGATAGAGCTATTGCCAGGCACAGGGCCAATATCCAAGAGACCCTATAGGATGCCCGCGAATGATCTGGAGGAGATTAAGAAACATATCAAGGAGTTATTGGAGAAAGGTTACATTCGACGGAGTTCATCACCATGGGGAGCCCCAGTGCTTTTGGTTGAGAAGAAGGATAAATCCCTAAGAATGGTTGTTGATTATCGAGCCTTGAATGAAGTGACAATTAAGAACAAGTACCCATTATCGATGATCAATGATCTGTTTGACCAACTGCAAGGAGCTAAGGTGTTTTCGAAGATCGATATGCGATCAGGATATCATTAGTTGAAGATACGAGAAAAGGATATACCAAAGACAGCCTTTACCACATGGTACGGGCGATACAAATATACGGTCACGTCATTTGGACTGACTAATGCCCCTGCCTATTTCATGAGCATGATGAACAAAGTATTCATGGAATATTTGGATAAGTTTGTTGTGGTGTTCATTGATGATATAATTGTATATTCAAAGAACGGAGAGGAACACAATGAGCATTTGCGTTTAGTTCTCTAGAAACTTAGGGAACATCAGTTGTATGGAAAGTTCAGCAAATGCGAGTTTTGGTTGAAGGAAGTCGGATTCCTTGGACATGTTATATCGGGAGAAGGTATAGCAGTAGATCCCACCAAAATTCAGTCAGTCACTGAATGGTTGGCACCCACTTCAGTTAGCAAGATCCGCAGTTTTCTTGGACTTGCAGGAAACTACCATAGATTCATTGAGATTTTTTCCAAGATCGCGAAGCCCATGACAGAATTATTGAAGAAGGATATCAAGTTTAAATGGACGGAAGATTGTGAGGTAAGTTTCCAGGAGCTGAAGAAACGTTTGACTACAGCCCCAGTGCTGACACTGCCAGATATACGTAAGGATTTTCAAGTGTATTGCGACGCCTCTCGCTTAGGACTTGGAAGTGTGCTTATGCAGGACAGAAGAGTTGTTTCGTATGCCTCACGACAACTAAAACCGCACGAGTTAAATTATGTCACGCATGATTTGGAACTAGCAGCCGTAGTGCATGCGTTGAAGACTTGGAGACATTACCTTATTGGAAACCATTGTGATGTGTACACGGATCATAAGAGTTTGAAGTACATTTTCACCCAGAAGGAACTGAACCCTAAGCCCAATCCATTCAACAAAGGATAAGTGAACCACGTTAACATGGAGGAGGTTGAAGATCAGCTAGACGCGGTTATAGGTAAGTTTTTGGTTAAGTCATTTACCGCTCTTGTTCTTTTTGATACTGGTGCATCACATTCATACATATCAAGGGAATTCGTGGATAAGTTTAAACTACCGACCCAAACCTTTAGGACCCCTCTGTTAGTAAGCTCACCTGGAGCAGAGTATATGGCTAGTCGATGGTGTGACCACATACCCTTGACCATTGGCAACCATGTTTTTCCATCTGACCTAATTATCTTGGAGTCACAAGGATTGGATGTGATATTAGGAATGGACGGGATGTCAAAGTATGGAGGAAGCATTGACTGTGTTAGTAAGTCAATTTGTCTCACCACCCTGGAGGGTAAAAGGATAAAGTATGTATCTAGGCATGCGCCAAGAAGTAGCCAAGTAAATACCCTCAGGGAGTTGTTTAGGAAGAAGTGCCTGTAGTAAAGGATTACCTGGATGTTTTCCCAGGGGAGTTACCAGGCATGCCACCAGACCGAGATATTGTGTTTTTGATAGAGCTATTGCCAGGCACAGGGCCAATATCCAAGAGACCCTATAGGATGCCCGCGAATGATCTGGAGGAGATTAAGAAATAGATCAAGGAGTTATTGGAGAAAGGTTACATTTGACGGAGTTCATCACCATGGGGAGCCCCAGTGCTTTTGGTTGAGAAGAAGGATAAATCCTAAGAATGGTTGTTGATTATCGAGCCTTGAATGAAGTGACGATTAAGAACAAGTACCCATTGCCGATGATCAATGATCTGTTTGACCAACTGCAAGGAGTTAAGGTGTTTTCGAAGATCGATATGCGATCAGGATATCATCGGTTGAAGATACGAGAAAAGGATATACCAAAGACAGCCTTCACCACATGGTACGGGCTATACAAATATACGGTCATGTCATTTGGACTGACTAACGCCCCTGCCTATTTCATGAGCATGATGAAAAAAGTATTCATGGAATATTTGGATAAGTTTGTTGTGGTGTTCATTTATGATATAATGGTATATTCGAAGAACGGAGAGGAACACAAGGAGCATTTGCGTTTAGTTCTCGAGAAACTCAGGGACCATCAGTTGTATGGCAAGTTCAGCAAATGCGAGTTTTGGTTGAAGGAAGTCGGATTCCTTTGACATGTTATATCGGGAGAAGGTATAGCAGTAGATCCCACCAAGATTCAGTCAGTCACTGAATGTTTGGCACCCACTTTAGTTAGCGAGATCCGCAGTTTTCTTGGATTTGCAGGATACTACCGTAGATTCATTGAGAATTTTTCCAAGATCACGAAGCACATGATAGAGTTATTGAAGAAGGATATCAAGTTTAAATGGATGGAAGATTGTGAGGCAAGTTTCTTGGAGCTGAAGAAACATTTGACTACAGCCCCAGTGCTGACACTGCCAGATATATGTAAGGATTTTCAAGTGTATTGCGACGCCTCTCGCTTAGGACTTGGAAGTGTGCTTATGCAGGACGGAAGAGTTGTTTCGTATGCCTCACGACAACTAAAACCACACGAGTTAAATTATGTCACGCATGATTTGGAACTAGCAGTCGTAGTGCATGCGTTGAAGACTTGGAGACATTACCTTATTGGAAACAATTGTGATGTCTACACGGATCATAAGAGTTTGAAGTACATTTTCACCCAGAAGGAACTGAACCCTAAGCCCAATCCATTCAATAAAGGAAAAGTGAACCACGTTAACATGGAGGAGGTTGAAGATCAGCTAGACGCGGTTATAGGTATGTTTTTGGTTAAGTCATTTACCGCTCTTGTTCTTTTTGATACTGGTGCATCGCATTCATATATATCAAGGGAATTCGTGGATAAGTTTAAACTACCGACCCAAACCCTTAGGACCCCTCTGTTAGTAAGCTCACCTGGAGCAGAGTATATAGCTAGTCGATGGTGTGACCAGATACCCTTGACCATTGGCAACCATGTTTTCCATCCGACCTAATTATCTTGGAGCCATAAGGATTGGATGTGATATTAGGAATGGACTGGATGTCAAAGTATGGAGGAAGCATTGACTATGTTAGTAAGTCAATTTGTCTCACCACCCCGGAGGGAAAAAGGATCAAGTATGTATCCAGGCATGCGCCAAGAAGTAGCCAAGTAAATACCCTCAGGGAGTAGTTCAGGAAGAAGTGCCTGTAGTAAAGGATTACCCGGATGTTTTCCTAGAGGAGTTACCAGGCATGCCACCAGACCGAGATATTGAGTTTTTGATAGAGCTATTGCGAGGCACAGGGCCAATATCCAAGAGACCCTATAGGTTGCCCGCGAATAATCTGGAGGAGATTAAGAAATAGATCAAGGAGTTATTGGAGAAAGGTTACATTCGACGGAGTTCATCACCATGGGGAGCCACAGTGCTTTTGGTTGAGAAGAAGGATAAATCCTATGAATGGTTGTTGATTATCGAGCCTTGAATGAAGTGATGATTAAGAAAAAGTTCCCATTGCCGATGATCAATGATCTGTTTGACCAACTACAAGGAGCTAAGGTGTTTTCGAAGATCGATATGCGATCAGGATATCATCAGTTGAAGATACGAGAAAAGGATATACCAAAGACAGCCTTCACCACATGGTACGGGCTATACAAATATACGGTCATGTCATTTGGACTGACTAACGCCCCTGCCTATTTCATGAGCATGATGAACAAAGTATTCATGGAATATTTGGATAAGTTTGTTGTGGTGTTCATTTATGATATAATGGTATATTCGAAGAACGGAGAGGAACACAAGGAGCATTTGCGTTTAGTTCTCGAAAAACTCAGGGAACATCAGTTGTATGGCAAGTTCAGCAAATGCGAGTTTTTGTTGAAGGAAGTCGGATTCCTTAGACATGTTATATCGGGAGAAGGTGTAGCAGTAGATCCCACCAAGATTCAGTCAATCACTGAATTGTTGGCACCCACCTCAGTTAGCGAGATCCACAGTTTTCTTGGACTCGCAGGATACTACCGTAGATTCATTGAGAATTTTTCCAAGATCGCGAAGCCCATGACAGAATTATTGAAGAAGGATATCAAGTTTAAATGGAAGGAAGATTGTGAGGCAAGTTTCCAGGAGCTGAAGAAACGTTTGACTACAGCCCCAGTGCTGACACTGCCACATATACGTAAGGATTTTCAAGTGTATTGCGACGCCTCTCGCTTAGGACTTGGAAGTGTGCTTATGCAGGACGGAAGAGTTGTTTCGTATGCCTCACGACAACTAAAACCACACGAGTTAAATAATGTCACGCATCATTTGGAACTAGCAGTCGTAGTGCATGCGTTGAAGACTTGGAGACATTACCTTATTGGAAACCATTGGGATGTGTACACGGATCATAAGAGTTTGAAGTACATTTTCACCCAGAAGGAACTGAACCCTAAGCCCACTCCATTCAACAAAGGACAAGTGAACCACGTTAACATGGAGGAGGTTGAAGATCAGCTAGACGTGGTTATAGGTAAGTTTTTGGTTAAGTCATTTACCGCTCTTGTTCTTTTTGATACTGGTGCATCACATTCATACATATCAAGGGAATTCGTGGATAAGTTTAAACTACCGACCCAAACCCTTAGGACCCCTCTATTAGTAAGCTCAGCTGGAGCAGAGTATATGGCTAGTCGATGGTGTGACCAGATACCCTTGACCATTGGCAACCATGTTTTTCCATCCGACCTAATTATCTTGGAGTCACAAGGATTGGATGTGATATTAGGAATGGACTGGATGTCAAAGTATGGAGGAAGCATTGACTATGTTAGTAAGTCAATTTGTCTCACCACCCGGAGGGAAAAAGGATCAAGTATGTATCCAGGCATGCGCCAAGAAGTAGCCAAGTAAATACCCTCAGGGAGTTGTTCAGGAAGAAGTGCCTGTAGTAAACGATTACCCGGATGTTTTCCCAGAGGAGTTACTAGGCATGCCACCAGACCGAGATATTGAGTTTTTAATAGAGCTATTGCCAGGTACAGGGCCAATATCCAAGAGACCCTATAGGATGACCGCGAATGATCTGGAGGATATTAAGAAACAGATCAAGGAGTTATTGGAGAAAGGTTACATTCGACGGAGTTCATCACCATGGGGAGCCCCAGTGCTTTTGGTTGAGAAGAAGGATAAATCCCTAAGAATGGTTTTTGATTATCGAGCCTTGAATGAAGTGACGATTAAGAACAAGTACCCATTGCCGATGATCAATGATCTGTTTGACCAACTGCAAGGAGCTAAGGTGTTTTCAAAGATCGATATGCGATCAGGATATCATCAGTTGAAGATACGAGAAAAGGATATACCAAAGACAGCCTTCACCACATGGTACGGGCTATACAAATATACGGTCATGTCATTTGGACTGACTAACGCCCCTGCCTATTTCATGAGCATGATGAACAAAGTACTCATGGAATATTTGGATAAGTTTGTTGTGGTGTTCATTGATGATATAATGGTATATTCGAAGAATGGAGAGGAACACAAGGAGCATTTGCGTTTTGTTCTCGAGAAACTCAGGGAACATCAGTTGTATGGCAAGTTCAGCAAATGCGAGTTTTAGTTGAAGGAAGTCGGATTCCTTGGACATGTTATATCGGGAGAAGGTATAGCAGTAGATCCCACCAAGATTCAGTTAGTCACTAAATGGTTGGCACCCACTTCAGTTAGCGAGATCCGCAGTTTTCTTGGACTCGCAGGATACTACCGTAGATTCATTGAGAATTTTTCCAAGATCGCGAAGCCCATGACAGAATTATTGAAGAAGGATATCAAGTTTAAATGGACGGAAGATTGTGAGGCAAGTTTCCAGGAGCTGAAGAAACGTTTGACTACAGCCCCAGTGCTGACACTGCCAGATATACGTAAGGATTTTCAAGTGTATTGCGACGCCTCTCGCTTAGGACTTGGAAGTGTGCTTATGCAGGACGGAAGAGTTGTTTCGTATGCCTCACGACAACTAAAACCACACGAGTTAAATTATGTCACGCATCATTTGGAACTAGCAGTCGTAGTGCATGCATTGAAGACTTGGAGACATTACCTTATTGGAAACCATTGTGATGTGCACACGGATCATAAGAGTTTGAAGTACATTTTCTCCTAGAAGGAACTGAACCCTAAGCCCAATCCATTCAACAAAAGACAAGTGAACCACGTTAACATGGAGGAGGTTGAAGATCAGCTAGACGCGGTTATAGGTATGTTTTTGGTTAATTCATTTACCGCTCTTGTTCTTTTTGATACTGGTGCATCACATTCATACATATCAAGGGAATTCGTGGATAAGTTTAAACTACCGACCCAAACCCTTAGGACCCCTCTGTTAGTAAGCTCACCTGGAGTAGAGTATATGCCTAGTCGATGGTGTGACCAGATACCCTTGACCATTGGCAACCATGTTTTTCCGTCCGACCTAATTATCTTGGAGTCACAAGGATTGGATGTGATATTAGGAATGGACGGGATGTCAAAGTATGGAGGAAGCATTGACTGTGTTAGTAAGTCAATTTGTCTCACCACCCCGGAGGGAAAAAGGATCAAGTATGTATCCAGGCATGTGCCAAGAAGTAGCCAAGTAAATACCCTCAGGGAGTTGTTTAGGAAGAAGTGCCTATAGTAAAGGATTACCCGGATGTTTTCCCAGAGGAGTTACCAGGCATGCCACCAGACCGAGATATTGAGTTTTTAATAGAGCTATTGCCAGGCACAGGGCCAATATCCAAGAGACCCTATAGGATGCCCGCGAATGATCTGGAGGAGATTAAGAAACAGATCAAGGAGTTATTGGAGAAAGGTTACATTCGACGGATTTCATCACCATGGGGAGCCCCAGTGCTTTTGGTTGAGAAGAAGGATAAATCCCTAAGAATGGTTGTTGATTATCGAGCCTTGAATGAAGTGACGATTAAGAACAAGTACCCATTGCCGATGATCAATGATCTGTTTGACCAACTGCAAGGAGCTAAGGTGTTTTCGAAGATCGATATGCGATCAGGATATCATCAGTTGAAGATACGAGAAAAGGATATACCAAAGACAGCCTTCACCACATGGTACGGGCTATACAAATATACGGTCATGTCATTTGGACTGACTAACGCCCCTGCCTATTTCATGAGCATGATGAACAAAGTATTCATGGAATATTTGGATAAGTTTGTTGTGGTGTTTATTGATGATATAATGGTATATTCGAAGAACGGAGAGGAACACAAGGAGCATTTGCGTTTTGTTCTCGAGAAACTCAGGGAACATCAGTTGTATGGCAAGTTTAGAAAATGCGAGTTTTGGTTGAAGGAAGTCGGATTCCTTGGACATGTTATATCGGGAGAAGGTATAGCAGTAGATCCCACCAAGATTCAGTTAGTCACTGAATGGTTGGCACCCACTTCAGTTAGCGAGATCTGCAGTTTTATTGGACTCGCAGGATACTACCGTAGATTCATTGAGAATTTTTCCAAGATCGCGAAGCCCATGACAGAATTGTTAAAGAATGATATCAAGTTTAAATGGACGGAAGATTGTGAGGCAAGTTTCCAGGAGCTGAAGAAACGTTTGACTACAGCCCCAGTGCTGACACTGCCAGATATACGTAAGGATTTTCAAGTGTATTGCAACGCCTCTCGCTTAGGACTTGGAAGTGTGCTTATGCAGGACGGAAGAGTTGTTTCATATGCCTCACGACAACTAAAACCACACGAGTTAAATTATGTCATGCATGATTTGGAACTAGCAGCCGTAGTGCATGCGTTGAAGACTTGGGGACATTACCTTATTGGAAACCATTGTGATGTGTACACGGATCATAAGAGTTTGAAGTACATTTTCACCCAGAAGGAACTGAACCTTAGGCAGAGAAGATGGTTGGAGCTTATAAAGGATTATGACATGAAGCTTCATTATCATCCAGGCAAGGCCAATGTCGTAGTTGATGCTTTGAGCCGGAAGAGCTATGCTAGTACCCTAATAAGCACGGGATTGCAGAAGGAGTTAGCAGAGGATCTCCGGGAACTTCGATTGGAGATTGTTCCTAGAGGTTTTGTTGCAACAATGGAGGTGTAGTCTACATTGTTGGGAAAAAATCGAGAAGCTCAGAAGGATGACAAAGAGATTGCCGAGATAAAGGAGAAAATGAGCGAAGGAAAGGCCAAAGGTTTTCGTGAGGATGAGCACGACACCCTGTGGTTTGAGGACCGTGTTTATGTGCCCAATAACACAGAGATCAGGAAGTTAATACTTTAGGAGGCTCATGACTCACCGTACTCGATACACCTCGGAAACACCAAGATGTATTTGGATTTGAAGGAACGTTTCTGGTGGACAGGGATGAAGAAGGATATCGCCGAGTATGTGGCCGTATGTGATGTATGTCAGAGAGTGAAGGCAGAGCATCAAAAGACAGCAGGATTGTTACAGCCTATGCCGATACCCGAATGGAAGTGGGATAAACTTGGTATGGATTTTATCACCGGATTGCCCAGGACCAAATCAGGATATGATTCTATACGGGTAGTAGTTGACCGTTTGACCAAAGTGGCACACTTTATCCCAGTGAAAACAACATATACCAGTGCCAAGTTGGCCAAGATATATATGACCAGGATTGTATGTCTGCATGGAGTTCCGAGGACCATTGTATCATATAGAGGAACACAATTTACTTCAAAGTTTTGGCATCAGCTGCACCAGACTTTGGGAACGAGATTGGAGTTCAGTATAGTATTTCACCCGCAGACGGATGGACAGACCGAGAGAGTAAACCAGATTCTGGAGGACATGTTGAGAGCCTGTGCGCTAGATTATGGGTCTAGTTGGGATGACAATTTGCCTTACGCAGAGTTCTCATACAACAATAGTTACCAAGCCAGTTTGAAAATGGCACCGTTTGAAACCCTGTACGGCCGAAGGTGCAGAACACCATTGATGTGGGATGAAGTTGGAGACCGACAGTTGTTTGGACCAGACTGATCAAAGAGTCTGAGGAGAAGATTAAACTAATTCGGGATAGATTGAAGATAGCTCAGTCCAGATAGAAGAGTTATGCAGATTCAAAATGCAAGGAGGTAACCTATGAAATTGGAGAAAGAGCATATCGCGAGTATCACCTTTGCGAGGAGTGAAACGTTTTGGAGTTAAGGGAAAGTTAGCCCCGAGATTTGTAGGACCGTATCGTGTTTTGGAACGGATGGGAGAAGTTGCCTACAAGTTGGAGTTACCTGAAGGACTGTCAGGAGTTCACGATGTGTTTCATGTTTCCCAGTTGAAGAAGTGCCATGCTGAGATGGCCGACATACCGCTAAGAGATACCGTACCCTTGGAGGCGATTCAGTTGGACAATGACTTGACTTATGAGGAGAAGCCAGTAGAGATTTTGGAGTTTGCCAGTCGAGTCACCCGCAACAAGGTTATTAAGTTTTGCAAAGTTCAGTGGAGCCACCATACCGAGGACGAAGCCACGTGGGAACGAGAGGATGATCTTCGCAAAGACCACCCACACCTATTTTCTAGCCAACCCGAATCTCGAGGGCGAGATTCATCCTAAGGGGGGTAGGTTTGTAACATCCCAAATTTTCAATTTGGAATGTTATACATAGTGAAGGAAATATGCCCTAGAGGCAATAATAAAGTTATTATTTATTTCCTTATATCATGATAAATGTTTATTATTCATGCTAGAATTGTATTAACCGGAAACATAATACATGTGTGAATACATAGACAAACATAGTGTCACTAGTATGCCTCTACTTGACTAGCTCGTTGATCGAAGATGGTTAAGTTTCCTAACCATAGACATGAGTTGTCATTTGATTAACGGGATCACATCATTAGGAGAATGATGTGATTGACTTGACCCATTTCGTTAGCTTAGCACTTGATCGTTTAGTTTGTTGCTATTGCTTTCTTCATGACTTATACATGTTCCTATGACTATGAGAATATGCAACTCCCGTTTATCGGAGGAACACTTTGTGTGCTACCAAACGTCACAACGTAACTGGGTGATTATAAAGGTGCTCTACAGGTGTCTCCGAAGGTACTTGTTGCGTTGGCATATTTCGATATTAGGATTTGTCACTCCGATTGTCGGAGAGGTATCTTTGGGCCCTCTCGGTAATGCACATCACATAAGCCTTGCAAGCATTGCAACTAATAAGTTAGCTGCGGGATGATGTATTATGGAACGAGTAAAGAGACTTGCCGGTAACGAGATTGAACTAGGTATTGAGATACCGACGATCAAATCTCGGGCAAGTAACATACTGATGACAAAGGGAACAATGTATGTTGTTATGCGGTCTGACCGATAAAAGATCTTCGTAGAATATGTAGGAGCCAATATGAGCATCCAGGTTCTGCTATTGGTTATTGACCGGAGACGTGTCTCGGTCATGTCTATATTGTTCTCGAACCCGTAGGGTCCGCACGCTTAACGTTACGATGACAGTTTCATTATGAGTTTATATATTTAATTGTACCGAAGGTTGTTCGGAGTCCTGGATATGATCACGGACATGACAAGGAGTCTCGAAATGGTCGAGACATAAAGATCGATATATTGGACGGCTATATTCGGACACCGGAAGTGTTTCAGGTGATTTCGGAGAAAACCGGAGTGCCGGAAGGGTTACCGGAACCCCCCGGGGAAGTATTGGGCCCTAGTGGGCCTAAGGGGAGAGAGAGGGCAGCAGCCCAGGAGATGGTGTG
This sequence comes from Triticum dicoccoides, assembly GCF_002162155.2. NCBI lineage: Eukaryota > Viridiplantae > Streptophyta > Magnoliopsida > Poales > Poaceae > Triticum > Triticum dicoccoides. The sequence continues at coordinate 421,600,736 of NC_041380.1, forward strand.
CCCCCTCCCATGGGGAGTCCGAATTGGACTAGGGGAGGGGGCGCGGCCCGTCTTTCCCTCTCCCTCTCTTTCCTTCCCCCTTCTCTCTTCCTAGTTGGACTAGGAAAGGGGAGTCCTACTCCTACTAGGAGGAGGACTCCCCCCCTCCTTGGCGCGCCCCAAGGGCCGGCCGGCCTCTCCCCCTTGCTCCTTTATATACAGGGGCAGGGGGGCACCTCTGGACACACAAGTTGATCTTCGTGATCATTCTCTTAGCCGTGTGCGGTGCCCCCCTCCACCATAATCCTCGATAATATTGTAGCGGTGCTTAGGCGAAGCCCTGCGATGGTAGAACATCAAGATCGTCAACACGCCGTCATGCTAATGGAACTCTTCACCGACACTTTGCTGGATCGGAGTCCGGGGATCGTCATCGAGCTGAACATGTGCTAGAACTCGGAGGTGCCGTAGTTTCGGTGCTTGATCGGTCGGGTCGTGAAGACGTACGACTACATCAACCGCGTTGTGCTAACGCTTCCGCTTCTGGTCTACGAGGGTACTAGACAACACTCTCCCCTCTCATTGCTGTGCATCACCATGATCTTGCGTGTGCATAGGTAAATTTTTGAAATTACTACGTTCCCCAACAGTGGCATCCGAGCCTAGCTTTATGCGTTGATTTTGTGCACGAGTAGAACACAAGTGAGTTGTGGGCGATATAAGTCATACTGCTTACCAGCATGTCATACTTTGGTTTGGCGGTATTGTTGGATGAAGCGGCTCAGACCGACATTACACGTACGCTTACACGAGACTGGTTCTACCGACGTGCTTTGCACATAGGTGGCTGGCGGGTGTCAGTTTCTCCAACTTTAGTTGAACCAAGTGTGGCTACGCCCGGTCTTTGCGAAGGTTAAAACAACACCAACTTGACAAACCATCGTTGTGGTTTTGATGTGTAGGTAAGAGTGGTTCTTGCTAAGCCCGTAGCAGCCACGTAAAACTTGCAACAACAAAGTAGAGGACGTCTAACTTGTTTTTGCAGGGCATGTTGTGATGTGATATGGTCAAGACATGATGCTAAATTTTATTGTATGAGATGATCATGTTTTGTAACCGAGTTATCGGCAACTGGCAGGAGCCATATGGTTGTCGCTTTATTGTATGCAATGCAATTGCGCTGTAATGCTTTACTTTATCACTAAGCGGTAGCGATAGTCGTGGAAGGATAAGATTGGTGAGACGACAACGATGCTACGATGGTGATCAAGGTGTTGCGCCGGTGACGATGGTGATCATGACGGTGCTTTGAAGATGGAGATCACAAGCACAAGATGATGATGGCCATATCATATCACTTATATTGATTGCATGTGATGTTTATCTTTTATGCATCTTATCTTGCTTTGATTGACGGTAGCATTATAAGATGATCCCTCACTAAATTATCAAAGTATAAGTGTTCTCCCTGAGTATGCACCGTTGCGAAAGTTCTTCGTGCTGAGACACCACGTGATGATCGGGTGTGATAGGCTCTACGTTCAAATACAACGGGTGCAAAACAGTTGCACACGCGGAATACTCAGGTTTAACTTGACGAGCCTAGCATATAACAGTATGGCCTCGGAACACGGAGACCGAAAGGTCGAGCGTGAATCATATAGTAGATATGATCAACATATTGATGTTCACCATTGATACTACTCCATCTCACGTGATGATCGAACATGGTTTAGTTGATTTGGATCACGTGATCACTTAGAGGATTAGAGGGATATCTTTCTAAGTGGGAGTTCTTAAGTAATATGATTAATTGAACTTAAATTTATCATGAACTTAGTACCTGATAGTATCTTTCTTGTCTATGTTTGATTGTAGATAGATGGCTCGTGCTGTTGTTCTGTTGAATTTTAATGCGTTCCTTGAGAAAGCAAAGTTGAAAGATAATGGTAGCAATTACACGGACTGGGTCCGTAACTTGAGGATTATCCTCATTGCTGCACAGAAGAATTACGTCCTGGAAGCACCGCTAAGTGCCAAGCCTGCTGCAGGAGCAACACCAGATGTTATGAACGTCTGGCAGAGCAAAGCTGATGACTACTCGATAGTTCAATGTGCCATGCTTTACGGCTTAGAACCGGGTCTTCAACGACGTTTTGAATGTCATGGAGCATATGAGATGTTCCAGGAATTGAAGTTAATACTTCAAGAAAATGCCTGGATTGAGAGATATGAAGTCTCCAATAAGTTCTATAGCTGCAAGATGGAGGAGAATAGTTCTGTCAGTGAACATATACTCCAAATGTCTGGGTATCATAATCACTTGACTCAACTGGGGGTTAATCTTCCTGTTGATAGTGTCATTGACAGAGTTCTTCAATCACTGCCACCAAGCTACAAAAGCTTCGTGATGAACTATAATATGCAAGGGATGAATAAGACTATTCCTGAGCTCTTCGCAATGCTAAAAGCCGCGGAGGTAGAAATCAAGAAGGACCATCAAGTGTTGATGGTCAATAAGACCACCAGTTTCAAGAAAAAGGGCAAAGGGAAGAAGAAAGGGAACTTCAAGAAGAACAGCAAACAAGTTGCTGCTCAGGAGAAGAAACCCAAGTCTGGACCTAAGCCTGAGACTGAGTGCTTCTACTGCAAGCAGACTGGTCACTGGAAGCGGAACTGCCCCAAGTATTTGACGGATAAGAAGGATGGCAAAGTGAACAAAGGTATATGTGATATACATGTTATTGATGTGTACCTTACTAATGCTCGCAGTAGCACCTGGGTATTTGATACTGGTTCTGTTGCTAACATTTGCAACTCGAAACAGGGGCTACGGATCAAGCGAAGATTGGCTAAGGACGAGGTGACAATGCGCGTGGGAAATGGTTCCAAAGTCGATGTGATCGCGGTCGGCCCGCTACCTCTACATCTACCTTCGGGATTAGTATTAGACCTAAATAATTGTTATTTGGTGCCAGCATTGAGCATGAACAGTATATCTGGATCTTGTTTGATGCGAGACGGTTATTCATTTAAATCAGAGAATAATGGTTGTTCTATTTATATGAGTAATATCTTTTATGGTCATGCACCCTTGAAGAGTGGTCTATTTTTGATGAATCTCGATAGTAGTGATACACATATTCATAATGTTGAAATCAAAAGATGCAGAGTTGATAATGATAGTGCAACTTATTTGTGGCACTGCCGTTTAGGTCATATCGGTGTAAAGCGCATGAAGAAACTCCATACTGATGGACTTTTGGAACCACTTGATTATGAATCACTTGGTACTTGTGAACCGTGCCTCATGGGTAAGATGACTAAAATGCCGTTCTCCGGTACTATGGAGAGAGCAACAGATTTGTTGGAAATCATACATACAGATGTATGTGGTCCAATGAATGTTGAGGCTCGTGGCGGATATCGTTATTTTCTCACCTTAACAGATGATTTAAGCAGATATGGGTATATCTACTTAATGAAACATAAGTCTGAAACATTTGAAAAGTTTAAAGAATTTCAGAGTGAAGTTGAAAATCATCGTAACAAGAAAATAAAGTTTCTACAATCTGATCGTGGAGGAGAATATTTGAGTTACGAGTTTGGTCTGCATTTGAAACAATGCGGAATAGTTTCGCGACTCACGCCACCCGGAACACCACAGCGTAATGGTGTGTCCGAACATCGTAATCATACTTCATTAGATATGGTGCGATCTATGATGTCTCTTACTGATTTACCATTATCGTTTTGGGGTTATGCTTTAGAGACGGCTGCATTCACGTTAAATAGGACACCATCAAAATCCGTTGAGACGACGCCTTATGAACTGTGGTTTGGCAAGAAACCAAAGTTGTCGTTTCTGAAAGTTTGGGGCTGCGACGCTTATGTGAAAAAGCTTCAACCTGATAAGCTCGAACCCAAATCGGAGAAATGTGTCTTCATAGGATACCCAAAGTAGACTGTTGGTTACACCTTCTATCACAGATCCCAAGGCAAGACTTTTGTTGCTAAATTCGGAGTTTTTCTAGAGAAGAAGTTTCTCTCGAAAGAAGTGAGTGGGAGAAAAGTAGAACTTGATGAGGTAACTATACCTGCTCCCTTATTGGAAAGTAGTACATCACAGAAACCGGTTTCTGTGACACCTACACCAATTAGTAAGGAAGCTAATGATAATAATCATGAAATTTTAGATCAAGTTACTACTGAACCTCGTAGATCAACCAGAGTAAGATCCGCACCAGAGTAGTACGGTAATTGAGGGAGTCCTGGATTAGGGGGTGTCCAGATGGCCGGACTATACCTTTGGCCGGACTCCTGGACTATGAAGATATAAGATTGAAGACTCTGTCCCGTGTCTGGAAGGGACTTTCCTTGGCGTGGAAGGCAAGCTTGGCGATACGGATATGTAGATCTCCTACCATTGTAACCGACTTTGTGTAACCCTAGCCCTCTCCGGTGTCTATATAAACCGGAGGGTTTTAGTCCGTAGGACAACATACACAACAACAATCATACCATAGGCTAGCTTCTAGGGTTTAGCCTCTCTGATCTCGTGGTAGATCTACTCTTGTACTACCCATATCATCAATATTAATCAAGCAGGACGTAGGGTTTTACCTCCATCGAGAGGGCCCGAACCTGGGTAAACTTCATGTCCCTTGCCTCCTGCTACCATCCGGCCTAGACGCACAGTTCGGGACCCCCTACCCGAGATCCACCAATTTTGACACCGACATTGGTGCTTTCATTGAGAGTTCCTCTGTGTCGTCGCCATCAGGAAGGATGCCTCACCCCATCTTTAAAGACAGCACCGTTGCTAAGGGAGCTTTGGCGATCGGCCAAACCCTCCGGCTAGGTGGTTTTCTTATGACCGCATGTTCGGCTTCTGCACCGACGATGACCTCTCGAGCCATCGAAAACAATCTTCATGTCAGCTTGGAACTCGTCGAGCAGTTAGATCCAATGGAGCTCTCCTCTATAAACGAGCTATTGGATCGCTTCGCCTCCCTGGGAGTCGCTACGGATTACGACCAGATTGGGCCTAAACCCGATCTGAGAGAGATTAACTCTCCCCACGTCACCCATCACGTTGTCGTGGTAGAGGGACAGTGCGGCGACCCTTCATCTATCTTAACGACTTGCTATGTCCGGATTCCCGATCCCTCCAAGCCGGATACCCGCGGAGGGGAGGATATCACTCAAGACCTGAACTTAGAGTCAGGCGACGGGCTGGATTCATTGGACAACATCCAGGAATCCAAATTTTCGAGTTCAGAAATTCCTCGGCCTTTGGGCCTCAGATGGGGTGAGGCTTCGGATTTAATTCCACCCACCCACCCCAACATAAGCGATCTATCCAAAATCAGGCAAGAACCGATGAAACAGTACATCATTACTGGGCCAGATTCCTCCTGTTTAAGAACAGGCTAAGGGACTGCCGCGAGGAAGACGCAATCTCAATCTTCTGCAATAATTGCATGGACAAGGGAATACTCAACGCCATAAGTCACCGTGATATTACACGCTTCGCTGACTTGGCGTCCATTGTACGAAAGTACTATGCGATGGAAAGCGCCTGGAAAACCAAAATAAAATTTTGGGACAATCCGACCCTGAATACAAACCCAGTCCAAAATAAAAGGGTGCATCATCACCAGACACCCGGGTCAAGCACTAAAAAGCAAAAACCCTATACAGGGCATGGAACCGTACTGGAAGGATGGCTTAGTGGACCCTATAAAATCCACAGTACAGAGGACGCCACACCAACTCACAGCCTCAGAGCATGTTGGATACTCCGGCAGGTGGCCAAAATTGGCGAAAATCTCCTAATTCCGGAGGCCACAGAAAGCCACCCCAGAGACACCAATACAGTATTAACAGTCTTCGAGACTTTCGCATCAAATAATATGCGAAAAAGGACACTCCGTAGCCTTGCCGAAGTCTACCAAGTAGCAACAATAAACCCATGGAGTGACACGGCTATTACCTTTAACGCCAGTAATGAACCTAAATTCTGAACAGCCCGAGCACCAGCTTCATTGGTCCTCAGTCCAATAGTGGACGGCTTTCGTCTTACCAAGGTACTCATGGACGGCGGCAACGGATTGAACCTCATTTATGAGGAAACCCTTCAAAAATGGAAATAGACTGGAACCGCATTGAGCGAAGCAGCACAACCTTTAGAGGAATAATCCCCAGTCGGGAAGCGCGCTCTATAGGAAAAATCACACTAGATGTGGTGTTCGGCACGCCGGATAATTACAGGTCCGAAGAGGTCACGTTCCATGTGGCTCCGTTCAGCAGCGGTTATCACGCTATGCTAGGGCGGGAAGCGTTTACAATCTTCCAAGCAATACCCCATTACGGGTACATGAAGCTCAAGATGCCCGGGCCTAACGGGATCATCACTCTCGCTAGTGATCCGGACATAGCACTCCGCGTCGAAAACAAGACAGCCCCACTGGCCCTCGAGGCACTATCCGAAGCCCTAGCGGCTGAGGAACTGACTGCGCTGCGCTCTACGGTGAATAGGGACGATGTGGTACTCGACAAAAGATCCAAGTCCACCTCCTTTAAACCGGCGGACGAAATAGTCAAATTCCAAGTCCATCCAACGGACCCCAATAAAACAGCTTCCATCGGGGCACATTTAAACCCTGATGTAGACGCCGCATTGCGAGAGTTCCTACGAGAGAACTGGGACATTTTCGCCTGGCACCCTTCAGACATGCCAGGAATCCCACGCAGGCTGGCCGAACACAGCTTAAATATCCAAACATGATTCAAACCTGTCAAACAGGCTCTTCGGCGTTTTTCCGAACCTAAGAGACAGGCCATGGGAGAGGAGCTAGCAAAGCTATTGCAGGCCGGATTCATCAGAGATATAAAACATCCAGACTGGCTAGCAAACCTAGTGATGGTACCAAAGAAGGACAAATCCTGGCGCCTGTGTGTTGATTTTAAAGACCTTAACAAGGCTTGCCCAAAGGATCCCTTCCCCTCCCCCGCATCGATCAAATTATCGACGCTACCGCAGGACACGATTCGTTGTGTTTCCTCGACGCATATTCCGGCTACCATCAAATCAAGATGGCAGAACTAGACCAAGCCGCAATGGCATTTATCACACCATACGGCCCATTCTGCTTCAACATGATGCCCTTCGGGCTCAAAAATGCCGGCGCAACATATCAGCGCATGATTCAGACATGTCTGGCAAGCCAGATCGGCAAAACAGTGGAGGCATATGTAGATGATGTGGTCGTCAAAACAAGACATGTTGAATCTCTAGTAGACAACTTGAGGCTCACATTTGATAACCTCCGAACATATGACATCAAGCTCAACCCGGAAAAATGCATTTTCGGCGTTCCAGCCGGAAAGCTCTTGGGCTTCATTGTATCCGGTAGAGGAATTTAAGCAAATCCAGCCAAGATCCGAGCTCTGTCGCAACTGGATATCCCAAAGGACCTCAAACAAATACAGAAGTTAACCGGATGCATGGCGGCTCTAAGCCGCTTTATCTCCCGCTTGGGAGAAAAGGCCCTACCCATTTACCACCTCCTTCGGCGCACCGAACACTTCAAATGGACGGATGCAGCCATGGCCGGACTCGACGAAATAAAAGTCATACTGGCAACAAACCCAGTCTTGGTCGCGCCAAACATTGGCGAACCAATGCTATTATACATTGCAGCAACACATCAGGTTGTAAGCGCAGTGCTCGTCGTCGAACGAGAAGCGGACGGACACAAATTCCCCCTTCAAAAGCTAGTCTATTATGTGTCACTATCCTCACTCCCTGCAAATCACGGTACCCGCATTATCAAAAGATTGCATACGCGGTATTCATGGCATCCCGGAAGCTACGACACTACTTTCAAGAGTGTTCAATAACAGTAGCCTGGGAAGTACCACTTAACGATATTATAAACAACCGTGACACAATGGGCCGAATTGCAAAATGGGCCATTGAGCTCCTCTCGTTCGACATAACTTATAAGCCACGGCGAGCCATCAAGTCGCAAGTCTTGGCCGACTTCGTCGCAGAATGGACGGAGGCCGAACTCCCTAAAGAGTACGGCACATATTCAAATTGGATCATGCATTTCGACGGCTCCAAGATGTTGGACGGACTGGGGGCTGGCGTTGTTTTGACGTCCCCCACAGGAGACACAGTTCAATACATACTCCAGATTATGTACACGGACTCCAACAATGCAGCCGAATATGAGGCCCTTTTACATGGTCTCCGGATGGCAGTATCCATGGGCATTCAACGCCTAGAGGTGCGCGGGGACTCGAACCTCGCAATATCCCAAATAAATGGAGACTTCGATGCCAAGGATCCAAAAATGGCAGCTTACCGCAACGCCGTCCTAAAAATGTCAGCTCGGTTCGAGGGGCTTGAATTTCACCATATAGCCCGGGAAAATAATCAGGCGGCAGATGTCCTGGCACACAAACGCGATGTAGTCCCCCCAACATCTTCTTGGAAAGGCTGTTCAAGCCATCCGTAGTATGGGAAGGGGAGCCGAATAATAACAGCCCGGACCCAACCGCACTGCCCGACACCGAACGTTCTGAGACAATCGGAGGCTCTGCCAATGAAATAACACCTTCAGCCCACGTAATAATGGCCGTCATCGCCCCATGGACAGAACCATTCCTCGCCTACCTTACTAGGCAGGAACTCCCCGAGGACCAAAATGAGGCACGCTTCATAGTGCGGCGATCCAAAGCCAACAGAGTCCATGAGGGAGAGCTTTATAAGAAAAGCACTACGGGAGTCCTTCAAAGGTGCATCTCCGAAGAGGAGGGACGGAACCTCCTGGCTGAAATTCATGCCGGACTCGGCGGTCATCACGCTGCAGCTCGGTCCCTTGTAAGCAAGGCCTTCCGTACAGGCTTTTATTGGCTGATGGCCCGGGCAGACGCTCAGGACTTAGTCCAATGATGCACTGGTTGCCAGCTCTTTGCAAACCAAAGCCATATGCCACCCACCGCCCTCGAAACTATCCCCATTACTTGGCCCTTTGCGGTCTGGGGGCTTGACATGGTTGGACCCCTTAAAGGCGGAACCCACAAGCAAAAATACTTACTGGTCATGGTGGATAAGTTCACCAAATGGATAGAAGCCAAGCCTGTTAAGACGGCCGAATCTGGACCGGTGATAGACTTTATATCCGGGATTGTACACCTTTATGGCATCCCCCACAACATCATCACTGATAACGGCACGAAATTCACGTCCGACGAGGTAAAACTCTGGTGCAAAAACATGGGCATCAAGCTCGATTATGCTTCCGTCTATCACCCACAAACTAACGGCCAGGTCGAACGTGCAAATGGTCTTATCATGAGCGGCATCAAACCCAGATTAGTGCGGTCCCTCAAGGAATCTAACACGCACTGGGTAGAGGAGCTCGACTCCGTACTCTGGGGGCTGCGGACCATGCCGAATCGCACCACCGGATACACACCATTCTTTATGGTGTATGACGCAGAGCCAGTTTTGCCTTGCGACATAATTCATGACTCACCTCGAGTGCGCATGTACGAAGAAAGAGAAGCCGAGCTCGATCGTCAAGATAGTTTGGACGCATTGGAGGAGGAGCGTGACGTGGCAAAAGCCCGTTCCGCATTCTATCAACAGCAGGCTCGAAGATACCAAAGCAGAGAAGTACGGGCCAAAAATTACAACGTTGGTGAATTAGTTCTACGACTACCGGACAAGAAAAAGGACAAACTCAAGCCCAAGTGGGAAGGTCCCTTCATAATTGACCAAGTCCTGACTAGTGGAGCGTACCGCCTGTGGGATGCATCGGATAACCGACTGGAGCCGAACCCATGGAACGCAGCCCGTCTCCAAAGATTCTATGCCTAGCGCCGGACTCTGTGTTCGTCTCCTTCCTCTGTCCATTTTTTATATATTTTTTGTCTTACATTTCTCTTCTTCTCTCTCTCTCTCTTATAGCCTTTAAAGGCTCATAAAGTGATGCGCTATCCGCGCTCATTAAACCTGGGGGCTTCTTTAAACAGAAGCTTATTCATACGGGCTTCATGCCCAACACATGTGTCACACTTCCGCATATGCCTTTTATTCACTATTATATGCATCGATATGACTTAAGATTTGGCCAAGCTGGGTTGCCTGGCTCCTGTGCTTACCCCTATGTTCCCGATTGTTCGGCTAGGTGGTAAAGGGAGCACCTCTGCGATTGTTACTGCCGGGTCAGCCGGACGTGTACCTCGGACTGGGTGAAGCCGAAAGCTAGCGTTCTTAAGGGAATATTTGGTCGGTGAACTAAAGATGATCTTTTTTATTTTTATCTATACGCCCCTAGATGTTTTTCCTGTGTTTCTTTTCGCAGCATGGACATGCACCTTAGGGCATGCCTCCCAGGGAAAGGAACCCCTAACGGAACTATTCTCCCTGGAAGATGTTTCTTACTAACCATGTAATATAACATAACTAGTCGGGCACTTGTCTGTTCACGCACTAATGACCCCTACGCCTGGTCTCCATGCATTCCCCGGTTCCTATATAACCGCATGGGAATTCGGACACACTCCGGACCGTCAGGTCCCGAGGCTGAAGCGAAAAGGTCGACCATGACAAATGATCTACAATCCGGCTAGAAGGCATTATAAATGTCAATTAAATTACATAGTCATTTTGACTGATTGTATTCCTCTTCGATACCATCTAACAGGATGTCTAATTTACAGTCCTGCTGGGAATACTTTGCAGCCAACTCTACTTGGCCGTATACTAAGCTTATAGGGATCTCCTTCCCATCGGGCCCTATAGGACCGACCTTGGCCATGTGGTTGGGGTCAGCCTTTGCGTACCGCGTCTTCACCATGGCCCAGGCCTTCCTAGCGCCTTGACGCCAGGCCGATATCTTCCACAATCGGAAGCGCCGCCGTGCTCCCTTTAGCTTCTCCACAAGCTCTCCAAGACCTTCGGGCACGGAGACGGATGGCCACAGGGCCTGGGCGACGCCTTGCATCGCCTGCCGAACTCGATCGAGCAATTGCGAGAGCTCGGGAAGAAGGTCACCCGTAGAACCGGGCATATCCTCTGTAGGACGACCTGTTAGCACACCTACAGACATTGCTCTGTTAGTCGACTTCCCCGCCGAACTTTCTTTCAAAGGTTCGTTCAAGCACTTACTCAATATGCCGTGCCGAAGCCACTGATTCTCCTTCATGGAGTCTGACAGCTGGGCACGAACATCTTTCAGTTCGACGCCCAGCTTGGTGTTGGCATCTTGGAGATCGTTCTTCTCCCGCCTCACCTTTGTCAGCACCTTCTCACCAGCCTTTAGCTGGCGTAGGAGGTGTTGCCTTTCCGGATTCAATCTGGCGCCATCTGCAATTTCATTTGTCAGATTCGCACCCATGCCGTGCTTCGCAAAATACTTATCTTTTGAAGTGTATATTACCAGAGGGGGTCTCCTTGGGCTCCCTTGCCGCGGCTAGTGCGGCCTCAAGTTGGGCTTTGCACTCTTCCAGCTCCTTGGACAGTAGGGAATTCTTTTCTGTAAGAACCTGCATAACAAATGATCCTTAAATCAGTTATTCTAACTGTTTCAAGTCTCGGGGGCTATTGGTGTATATATATATATATATATATATATATATATATATATATATATATATATATAATTACCAAAATTTTCTTACCGGTATGTCTTTTACATATTGCTCCGTGGCTCTGGCTAGACCATTTTGAGCGGCACGGAGGTGCGCATCTCCCGAGTTGAAGGCATCTAACGCCCCTTGGGAGAAACAAGCGTCGCGAATAATTGTCCGGCGACGCCTGTGGTTCATGGCACTCTCCACCTCAAAGTTGGTGGCAGACAACCCGTCCACATCCTCCATCGGGGGAGCGTCTGGCGCGCGCCTTGCATTCGCCTCCACCTCCGGACCAGGCTTTGGAGCCTGGCTGGTGGAGGCGCGATTGGCAGCCTCTCCAGATATAGTCCGGCGAGGTCTCTTTGTCCTAAAGAGAGCACGAGTGTCAATGTGCCTCGAAGGTATAACACCTGGGATAAAGGGGCGCGCCATACCTTTGCGCTGACGCCTCGGTCCGGGCTGCACTTCTTTTTGCCCACGGGGCCCTGCGGCCCCTCGTTGGCTTGTCGCCGCAGGTTCGGCCTTCCGCCTTAAAAACCTCCCCTACAAAGTTCGGTTGTAATCAGGAAACTGAAAACACGAGAGGGTGGACACCTATTCGGGGTACTGGGACTTCGATCTCAGTTACCTGGGAGGCCGGGATTAGCCCTGGGTAATCAGCCGTAATGGCCACCAAGGCGTTGTCCTTGCTCAATTGATGGAACACTCCATCAATCAGCTCCACAGATATGTCCGGATCCTCTTGAGAGGCCGGGTCGAGGGACCGTCCTGGGTCCTTGGGTTGTGGAGGAGGGCTGCTTGTTTCCTTAACAGCCCGGCGCAGTTCCTGCGTTGAAGTCGTCAGGCTGAATATTTAACAATGGGAATACAAAACGGATGGGCAAGTAAATACGATCGCTTACCCAGCTTGGGGGATTGTGCATAGAGAATCCACCCTGGGGGTTGATGCGGAGAAATTCCTCCTCTTCTCCCTTATACAAAGTGGACAAGATCTTTAGTAGAGCGGCAGCTAAATCCGGCCCCTTACGGCCGTAGCGGGTGGCGTCGTCCTCCCCGTTGAAGTCCCACATGGGGTGGCTTCTATACTGAAGCGGTTGCACCCCC
>NC_041380.1:421613765-421619336 GCF_002162155.2 Triticum dicoccoides
GTTAGTCCGGAATGGGCTAACAATCTTATTTGGCCCATCAGGTAAATGATGTCCCTGTCACTTTCCCTCCGAGGGCTCTGTGGACGCCAGCTTAGGCGCTTCTTTAAGGGAGCACTGTCGAATTCAGGGAGGCCGATCCGGACAGGATCCGGTAGCGGGACGTCTTCTATATAAAACCATTCCGAGGGCCAGTCCTCGGATGCCTTCTTTGGGGTTCCGGACAGATATCCGGTCACGGCGATGCACCACACTTCGGCTCCGCCCACTTGATACATTGACCCCTCCTTAGAGCGGGGCACAAGGCAGAATAACCTTTTCCATAGCCCAAAATGAGCCTCCATACCCAAAAACAGCTCGCAGAGGGCTACGAAGCCCGCGATATGCAATACGGAGGCAGGCGTGAGATTGTGTAGCTGGAGGCCATAGAACTCCAGGAGCCCCCGGAGAAATGGATGGATTGGAAATCTGAGCCCCCTTATTAAGTAAGGGACGAGGCACACCCGCTCTCCTTTGGAGGGATTAGGGGCACTCTCCGCTTGCTCTCCGCCATTATAGATGGCAAGGCCGGCTCGAACCGGGACCATATAGGCCGGGGGGAGAAATCCCTTGGTCTGGAGCGTCACTAGCTCGCTATGCGGGATAGAGCATCTCTCCCAATATCCAGGCTGAGGGCTGGAAGGGCGAGAGGAGGAGTCGCAACGGCTGGCCATGGTGGAATGGACCTTTGTCGGATGCGCTCTGATGAACACTCGCGAAGGGGGGAAGATGTGGTTTGGATCTAAATCCTCGTCCCTTTAAATAGGTCAGATTGTTTACGCGACTAGGGGTGTGAATGTAAAAACACCCAGACTTTTCATATTCGTTTGACATGTGGGAAGTGGCCATTATTGGGCGTAGAAGCCAAGGAGTGCAACATCTACAAGAAACCGGACTTTATTCAACAGGTACACAGAACTTGGAGGAGAACCCGCCTTGCAATGTCGAAGACAATCTGCGCGCCGGACTCATCGTCATTGAAGCCTAGTTCAGGGGCTACTGAGGGAGTCCTGGATTAGGGGGTGTCCGGATGGCCGGAATATACCTTTGGCCGGACTCCTGGACTATGAAGATATAAGATTGAAGACTTCGTCCCGTGTCCGGAAGGGACTTTCCTTGGCGTGGAAGGCAAGCTTGGCGATACGGATATGTAGATCTCCTACCATTGTAACCGACTTTGTGTAACCCTAGCCCTCTCCGGTGTCTATATAAACCGGAGGGTTTTAGTCCGTAGGACAACATACACAACAACAATCATACCATAGGCTAGCTTCTAGGGTTTAGCCTCTCTGATCTCGTGGTAGATCTACTCTTGTACTACCCATATCATCAATATTAATCAAGCAGGACGTAGGGTTTTACCTCCATCGAGAGGGCCCCAACCTGGGGAAAACTTTGTGTCCCTTGCCTCCTGCTACCATCCGGCCTAGACGCACATTTCGGGACCCCCTACCCGAGATCCGCCGGTTTTGACACCAACGGTAATCCTGTTCTGGAAGTCATGCTACTAGATCATGATGAACCTACGAACTATGAAGAAGCGATGGTGAGCCCAGATTCCGCAAAATGGCTAGAAGCCATGAAATCTGAGATGGGATCCATGTATGAGAACAAAGTGTGGACTTTGGTTGACTTGCTCGTTGATCGGCAAGCAATTGAGAATAAATGGATCTTCAAGAAGAAGACTGACGCTGACGGTAATGTTACTGTCTATAAAGCTCGACTTGTTGCAAAAGGTTTTCGACAAGTTCAAGGAGTTGACTACGATGAGACCTTCTCACCCGTAGCGATGCTTAAGTCCGTCCCTATCATGTTAGCAATTGCCACATTTTATGATTATGAAATTTGGCAAATGGATGTCAAAACTGCATTCCTGAATGGATTTCTGGAAGAAGAGTTGTATATAATGCAACCAGAAGGTTTTGTCGATCCAAAGGGAGATAACAAAGTGTGCAAGCTCCAGCGATCCATTTATGGACTGGTGCAAGCCTCTCGGAGTTGGAATAAACGATTTGATAGTGTGATCAAAGAATTTGGTTTTGTACAGACTTTTGGAGAAGCCTGTATTTACAAGAAAGTGAGTGGGAGCTCTGTAGCATTTCTGATATTATATGTGGATGACATATTATTGATTGGAAATAATATAGAATTTCTGGATAGCATAAAGGGATACTTGAATAAGAGTTTTTCAATGAAAGACCTTGGTGAAGCTGCTTACATATTGGGCATTAAGATCTATAGAGATAGATCAAGATGATTAATTGGACTTTCACAAAGCACATACCTTGACAAGGTTTTGAAGAAGTTCAAAATGGATCAAGCAAAGAAAGGGTTCTTGCCTGTGTTACAAGGTGTGAAGTTGAGTAAGACTCAATGTCCGACCATCGCAGTAGATAGAGAGAAAATGAAAGATGTTCCCTATGCTTCAGCCATAGGCTCTATCATGTATGCAATGCTGTGTACCAGACCTGATGTGTGCCTTGCTATAAGTCTAGCAGGGAGGTACCAAAGTAATCCAGGAGTGGATCACTGGACAGCAGTCAAGAACATCCTGAAATACCTGAAAAGGACTAAGGATATGTTTCTCGTATATGGAGGTGACAAAGAGCTCATCATAAATGGTTACGTTGATGCAAGCTTTGACACTGATCCGGATGATTCTAAATCGCAAACCAGATACGTATTTTTACTAAACGGAGGAGCTGTCAGTTGGTGCAGTTCAAAACAAAGCGTCGTGGTGGGATCTACATGTGAAGCAAAGTACATAGCTGCATCGGAAGCAGCAAATGAAGGAGTCTGGATGAAGGAGTTCATATCCGATCTAGGTGTCATACCTAGTGCATCTGGTCCAATGAACATCTTTTGTGACAATACTGGTGCAATTGCCTTGGCAAAGGAATCCAGATTTCACAAGAGAACCAAGCACATCAAGAGACGCTTCAATTCCATTCGGGATTTAGTCCAAGTGGGAGACATAGAAATTTGCAAGATACATACGGATCTGAATGTGGCAGACCCGCCGACTAAGCCTCTTCCACGAGCAAAACATGATCAGCACCAAGGCTCCATGGGTGTTAGAATCATTACTGTGTAATCTAGATTATTGAATCTAGTGCAAGTGGGAGACTAAAGGAAATATGCCCTAGAGGCAATAATAAAGTTATTATTTATTTCCTTATATCATGATAAATGTTTATTATTCATGCTAGAATTGTATTAACCGGAAACATAATACATGTGTGAATACATAGACAAACATAGTGTCACTAGTATGCCTCTACTTGACTAGCTCGTTGATCGAAGATGGTTAAGTTTCCTAACCATAGACATGAGTTGTCATTTGATTAACGGGATCACATCATTAGGAGAATGATGTGATTGACTTGACCCATTTCGTTAGCTTAGCACTTGATCCTTTAGTTTGTTGCTATTGCTTTCTTCATGACTTATACATGTTCCTATGACTATGAGATTATGCAACTCCCATTTACCGGAGGAACACTTTGTGTGCTACCAAAAGTCACAATGTAACTGGGTGATTATAAAGGTGCTCTACAGGTGTCTCCGAAGGTACTTGTTGGGTTGGCGTATTTCGAGATTAGGATTTGTCACTCCGATTGTTGGAGAGGTATCTCTGGGCCCTCTTGGTAATGCACATCACATAAGCCTTGCAAGCATTGCAACTAATAAGTTAGCTGCGGGATGATGTATTACGGAACGAGTAAAGAGACTTGCCGGTAACGAGATTGAACTAGGTATTGAGATACCGACGATCAAATCTCGGGCAAGTAACATATTGATGACAAAGGGAACAATGTATGTTGTTATGCGGTCTGACCGATAAAAGATCTTCGTAGAATATGTAGGAGCCAATATGAGCATCCAGGTTCTGCTATTGGTTATTGACCAGAGACGTGTCTCGGTCATGTCTACTTTGTTCTCGAACCCGTAGGGTCCGCACGCTTAACGTTACAATGACAGTTTCATTATGAGTTTATATATTTTGATGTATTGAAGGTTGTTGGGAGTCCCGGATATGATCACGGACATGACGAGGAGTCTCGAAATGGTCGAGACATAAAGATTGATATATTGGACGGCTATATTCGGACACCGGAAGTGTTTCGGGTGATTTCGGAGAAAACCGGAGTGTTGGAAGGGTTACCGGAACCCCCTGGGGAAGTATTGGGCCTTAGTGGGCCTGAGGGGAGAGAGAGGGCAGCAGCCCAGGAGATGGCGTGCCCTCTCCCATGGGGAGTCCGAATTGGACTAGGGGAGGGAGGCGCGGCCCCTCTTTCCCTCTCCCCTCCCTCTCTTTCCTTCCCCCTTCTCTCTTCCTAGTTGGACTAGGAAAGGGGAGTCCTACTCCTACTAGGAGGAGGACTCCCCCCTCCTTGGCGCGCCCCAAGGGTCGGCCGGCCTCTCCCCCTTGCTCCTTTATATACAGGGGCAGGGGGCACCTCTGGACACACAAGTTGATCTTCGTGATCGTTCTCTTAGCCGTGTGTGGTGCCCCCCTCCACCATAATCCTCGATAATATTGTAGCGGTGCTTAGGCGAAGCCCTGCGACGGTAGAACATCAAGATCGTCACCACACCGTCGTGCTGACGGAACTCTTCCCCGACACTTTGCTGGATCGGAGTCCGGGGATCGTCATCGAGCTGAATGTGTGCTAGAACTCGGAGGTGTCGTAGTTTCGGTGCTTGATCGGTCGGGTCGTGAAGACGTACGACTACATCAACCACGTTGTGCTAACGCTTCCGCTTCCGGTCTATGAGGGTACATAGACAACACTCTCCCCTCTTGTTGTTGTGCATCACCATCATCTTGCGTGTGCGTGGGTAAATTTTTGAAATTACTATGTTCCCCAACACATAGATCATTCTTGCATATCATATTTTATTGCATTTCGTCTTGCGATCCTCGAAATCCTAAGCAACTCAAGGACTCTCGGAGAGAGTTAGGGATTTCCCCGGTTTTCAAATTTGATTTTATCAAATTTTGAAATTTTTCTCTCCGAAAATATTTCATATTAAAATATATGACAGGAGATGATATGACTTCTCCAAAATAAATGAAATGTTGGAGGAAAAATATTAAAATCAATATTTGTTTTTATTTTGATTTTATTGCAATTTTGTTTGCATTAGAAAAATTGCATGTTTTCAAGATTGCATTTTAGGGCCAAGAAAATGTCCATCTCGTTCTAAATATTTCATTTAGACGATGAGAATTTGTTTTGGCATTTTTAGATTTTTTTTTATTTTCTAGGATTTTTCTTAGTTTCGGCGGAATTATTTAAAAAAAAGTTTCTGGACCAAGCTGGGCCGAAGCCCAGCCGGCCCGTTCCGCCACTGTCTCCCTCGCGCGTGCCGCCGTGCGCAGCACGAACGATGAGGGGAGTCCGAGCCAGACTTCTCCTCGGGCGCCCCCTCGCCCAAGCCGCGCCGCCCCTCGCCCCCTTTAAATGCCGCCGCCACCACCCCGCCTTGCCACCACCACCGTCGCCAGCCCCGCCTGCCGTGGCCCGCGCC
>NC_041380.1:421619840-421634446 GCF_002162155.2 Triticum dicoccoides
GTCGCCGCCGCCTGAGCCCCGCCGCCTGCCAGCCTCGCCGAAGCCGCACCCCGCCGGATCCGATGAGGTAGCGCACCGTCACCATCGGTTTTTTTAGAAAAACCGATTTGGTTTTTTAGAAAACCCTAACTCGGTTTTTCGGTTCGCCAGTTTTTTTTCCGGTTTTTCTTTTTAGCGGACATTCGTCCGGGCGTTCATTTTAGCGAACGGTTTTCGCTCGTTAGTTACAGATAACGAACGCTCGTTCGTTAGCCTGTTGGTCAGTTTTCTTTTATCGGATTTTTCCGCGGTTATTTCTGATCGTGATTTCTGATCCGATTTGTGTTCTAGTTTGTCTTTTCGCTCGTTAGTCGGAATCAGGCGATTCAAGCGCCTAGATCTTCGACTCGAGACCCTCTTTCCGCT
This sequence comes from Triticum dicoccoides, assembly GCF_002162155.2. NCBI lineage: Eukaryota > Viridiplantae > Streptophyta > Magnoliopsida > Poales > Poaceae > Triticum > Triticum dicoccoides. Next base: position 421,620,246 of record NC_041380.1, read on the forward strand.
TAACCAACTTGCACAAGTTTTTGCTACTGTAAAATTTGACCTAGGTCCAGATTAGTAAACGGATATTGTTTCTTTCGCCGTTTGAGTTTCGTTGCTCCGTTTGATTTGATTCTTTTTGCAAACCGGAGTTCTTAAGTTGAACTTTCTGGTTAGATCTTCTTATTTGAGTTTTACCCGTGCTTCTTAGCTTGATTGCTTATGTATGCTATTATTTGTTTGCGATAGAATTCCCGGAGTGTGAAGCGTGTTATTTGGAGTCTCTAGGTTACGCGGATCGTCAGCAAGGCAAGTAACACTTTGGATCATACCCCTTTATGACCCAGTTTTTATGCATTAGTTCTAATCCTCAAACATTGCATGGTTAGGATGTCATTAACATGTGGGTTGGGAAGTAGTTGATGAGGTAGAACCTATTACCCTGTTACATTCAAACCCTTGGGAGTTACTCTTACGAATTGCTTATATTGCTATGCTATGCTATGCTCGTAGACGAGGTTTGGGAGAGTGAAATCCATGACAAATATGAGATTGTTAATTAATGGTTCAACTTAAGGTGGCAACTTAAATATACATCTGGGTGGATTGAGGCACCTAGAGTACCCAGTGTTGCTTGTATTTTTTTGGAAATCCCGGAGTACCCGTGTGATCTTCCTATGGACCGCCACCCAGGCTCAAAGGGAACTGAGATTATTCATGCTAGAAACTTCCGTGTGCAGCCACAAGCTAATATGGGCTCTAGCATAGTTGAGTAAGTTACGTGAAGCTCTTGAAGAGGTGGATTAGCAGGTAGTGGGATTGTAGGTTTGGTATGGTCTGCCCGGAGTAGAGAGTTAATGTTTCTGAAAGACTGTGTCTTGGTCATCCGTTTCTCAAACACCATGTAGTGCGAGAAATCCAACGGAGGCGATCGAGTCTTGTGGGGAAAAGTGCGCAAACCTCTGCAGAGTGTAGAAACTAATCATGGTTAGTCGTGTCCCCGGTTATGGACAATCTTGAGTATCTAGTACTTGGAGTATCTTAAGTATCTCATCACTCTAAATTAATATTGTTGGGTTGTTAATTACCTTAATTGGGATTGAGTTGGAGGAACCTTCTCAATGATGTTTCAACTACCATGATAGTTAAATAAAATCTATTCCTTTGTTGTAGGAAAAAATTGGCTTTTCGCAAAAACTGTAACCATAGAGCTTTCCACCAGCCAAATATGCATGTAGTGATAGCCTTATTCTGTTCTTGCTCTACTGTGTTACTTTGCCAGCATATTCCATGTGCTAACCCGTTTTCGGGCTGCAACATATTATGTTGCAAACTTTTCAGACGAGGAGTAAGGTTCGTTAGGTCGTTGCCGTGCAGCTCAGTTATGCCATTGGAGTTGATGGAGTCACTTTATCTTCCAAGCCTTCCGTTGTTATCGTATTATATGGCCTTAAGCCATATTTATTGTAATAAGTTCTCTTTGGAGACATTCGATGTAATAAGTGTGTGATTGCTACTCTGTTATAAATCCTTGAGTACTGTGTGTGTCAGCATTACCGATCCAGGGATGACACTGAAGCACAAAGACTTGACCGTTTGAGGTCGGGTCGCTACAGATCCATTCTTAGCAATGAATGTCTTGCCTTCATACCTGTGATAGAAGGTGTACCCAACATTCTCTTTTGGGTATCCTATGAAGACACATTTGTCCGATTTGGGTTCGAGCTTATCAGGTTGAAGCTTTTTCACATAAGCATCGCAGCCCCAAACTTTAAGAAATGACAACTTTGGTTTCTTACCAAACCACAGTTCATAAGGCGTCGTCTCAATGAATTTCTATGGTGCCCTATTTAACGTGAATGCAGTTGTCTCTAAAGCATAACCCCAAAATGATAGCGGTAAATCAGTAAGAGACATCATAGATCGCACTGTATCCAGTAAAGTACGATTACGACGTTCAGATACACCATTACGCTGTGGTGTTCCGGGTGGCGTGAGTTGCCAAACTATTCCGCATTGTTTCAAATGTAGACCAAACTCGTAACTCAAATATTCTCCTCCACGATCAGATCGTAGAAACTTTTTTTTCTTGTTACAATGATTTTCCACTTCACTCTGAAATTCTTTGAACTTTTCAAATGTTTCAGATTTATGCTTCATTAAGTAGATATACCCATATCTGCTCAAATCATCTGTGAAGGTGAGAAAATAATGATACCCGCCGTGAGCCTCAATATTCATCGGACCACATACATCAGTATGTATGATTTCCAATAAATCTGTTGCTCGCTCCATTGTTCCGGAGAACGGCATTTTAGTCATCTTGACCATGAGGCATGGTTCGCAAGTACCAAGTGATTCCAAAAGTCCACCAGTATGGAGTTTCTTCATGCGCTTTACACCAATATGACCCAAACGGCAGTGCCACAAATAAGTTGCACTATCATTATTAACTTTGCATCTTTGGCTTCAATATTATGAATATGTGTATCACTACGATCGAGATTCAATAAACCATTCACCTTGGGTGTAAGTCCATTGAAGGTTTTATTCATGTAAACAGAACAACAATTATTCTCTGACTTTAAATGAATAACCTTATTTGCAATAAACATGATCAAATCATATTTATGCTTAACGCAAACACCAAATAACATTTATTTAGGTTCGACACTAATCCCGAAAGTATAGGGAGTGTGCGATGATGATCATATTAATCTTGGAACCACTTCCAACACACATCATCACTTCACCCTTAACTAGTCTCTGTTCATTCTGCAACTCCCATTTCGAGTTACTAATCTTAGCAACTGAATTAGTATCAAATACTGAGGGGTTGTTACAAACACTAGTAAAGTACACATCAATATCATGTATATCAAATATACCTTTGTTCACTTTGCCATCCTTCTTATCCGCCAAATACTTGGGGCAATTTTGCTTCCAGTGACCAGTCCCTTTGTAGTAGAAGCACTTAGTCTCAGGCTTATGTCTAGACTTGGGCTTCTTCACTTGAGCAGCAACTTGCTTGCCGTTTTTCTTGAAGTTCCCCTTCTTCCCTTTGCCCTTTTCTTGGAACTAGTGATCTTGTCAACCATCAACACTTGATGTTTTTCTTTATTTCTACCTTCGTCGATTTCAGCATCACAAAGAGCTTAGGAATCGTTTCTGTTATCCCTTGCATATTATAGTTCATCATGGAGTTCTAGTAACTTGGTGATCGTGACTAGAGAACTCTGTCAATCACTATCTTATCTGGAAGATTAACTCCCACTTGATTCAAGTGATTGTAGTACTCAGACATTCTGAGCACATGCTCACTAGCTAAGCTATTCTCCTCCATCTTGTAGGAAAAGTATTGTCAGAGGTCTCATACCTCTCGACACGGGCATGAGTATGAAATACCAATTTCAACTCTTAGAAAATCTTATATGTTCCGTGGTGTTCAAAATGTTTTTGAAGTCCCGGTTCTAAGCCGTAAAGCATGATGCACTAAACTATTAAGTAGTCATCATACCAAGCTTTGTCAAACATTCATAACGTGTGCATCTGCTCCTGCAATAGGTCGGTCACCTAGCAGTGCATCAAGGACATAATTCTTCTGTGCAGCAATGAGGATAATCCTCAGATCACGGATCCAATTTGCATCATTGCTACTAACATCTTTCAACTTTATTTTCTCTAGGTACATATAAAAAATAAATGGGGAGCTACATCGCAAGCTATTGATCTACAACATAGATATGCAAATACTATCGGGACAAAGTTCATGATAAATTAAAGTTCAATTAATAATAATACTTAAGAACTCCCACTTAGATAGACATCCCTCTAATCATCTAAGTGATCACGTGATCCAAATCAACTAAACCATGACCGATCATCACGTGAAATGGAGTAGTTTTCAATGGTGAACATCACTATGTTGATCATATCTACTATATGATTCACGCTCGACCTTTCGGTCTCAGTGTTCCGAGGCCATATCTGCATATGCTAGGCTCGTCAAGTTTAACCCGAGTATTCTGTGTGTGCAAAACTGGCTTGCACCCGTTGTATAAGAACGTTGAGCTTATCACACCCAATCATCACGTGGTGTCTCGGCACGACGAACTTTGGCAACGGTGCATACTTAGGGAGAACACTTGTACCTTGAAATTTAGTGAGAGATCATCTTATAATGCTACCGTCAATCAAGCAGAATAAGATGCATAAAGGATAAACATCACATGCAATCAATATAAGTGATATGATATGGCCATCATCATCTTGTGCCTGTGATCTCCATCTCCAAAGCACCGTCATGATCACCATCGTCACCGGCTTGACACCTTGATCTCCATCGAACCATCGTCATCGTCACGCCAACTATTGCCTCCACGACTATCGCTACCGCTTAGTGATAAAATAAAGCAATTACATGGCGATTGCATTTCATACAATAAAGCGACAACCATATGGCTCCTGCCAGTTGCCGATAACTCCGTTAAAAAACATGATCATCTCATACAATATAGCATCATGCCTTGACCATATCACATCACAACATGCCCTGCAAAAACAAGTTAGACGTCCTCTACTTTGTTGTTGCAAGTTTTTCGTGGCTGCTACGGGCTGAGCAAGAACCGTTCTTACCTACGAATCAAAACCACAACGATATTTCATCAAGTTAGTGATGTTTTAACCTTCAACAAGGACCGGGCGTAGTCACACTCGGTTCAACTAAAGTTGGAGAAACAGACACCTGCCAGCCACCTGTGTGCAAAGCACGTCGGGAGATCCAGTCTCGCGTAAGCGTACACATAATGTCGGTCCGGGCCGCTTCATCCAACAATACCGCCGAACCAAAGTATGATATGCTGGTAAGCAGTATGACTTGTATCGCCCACAATTCACTTGTGTTCTACTCGTGCATCTAACATCTACGCATAAACCTGGCTCGGATGCCACTGTTGGGAACGTAGTAATTTCAAAAAAAATCCTACGCACACGCAAGATCATGGTGATGTATAGCAACGAGAGGGAGAGTGTCGTCCACGCAACCTCGTAGACTATTAAGCGGAAGCGTTATGACAACGCGGTTGATGTAGTCGTACGTCTTCACGATCGACCGATCCTCGGTACCGAATGTACGGCACCTCCGCGTTCAGCACACGTTCAACTCGATGACGTCCCGCGAACTCACGATCTAGTAGAGCTCGAGGGAGAGTTTCGTCAGAACGATGGCGTGGTGACGATGTTGATGAAGCTACCATCGCAGGGCTTCGCCTAAGCACCGCTACAGTATGACCGAGGTGGATTATGGTGGAGAGGGGGCACCGCACACGGCTGGGAGAGATCAATGATCAACTTGTGTGTTCTAGGGTGCCCCCTGCCCCTGTATATAAAGGAGCAAGGGGGGAGGCCGGCCGGCCCTGTAGGGCGCGCCAGGAGGAGGAGTCCTCCTCCTAGTAGGAGTAACTCCTACTAGGAGGGGGAAAGGAAGGGGGAGAAGGAGAAGGAAAGGGGGGCGCCCCCCCCCCCTTCCTAGTCCAATTCGGACCAGAGGCAGAGGGGGCGCGTGGCCTTGCCCTGTCCGGCCCCTCTCTCTCTACACTAGGGCCCAACAAGGCCCATTAGCCCCCGGGGGGTTCCGGTAACCCCTCCAGCACTCCGGTAAAATCCTGATTTCACCCGGAACTCTTCCGATGTCCAAATGTAGGTTTCCAATATATCAATCTTTATGTCTTGACCATTTCGAGACTCCTCGTCATGTCCGTGATCATATCCGGGACTCCGAACTACCTTCGATACATCAAAACATATAAACTCATAATACTGATCGTCACAGAACTTTAAGCGTGCGGACCCTATGAGTTCGAGAACTATGTAGACATGACCGAGACATGTCTCCAGTCAATAACCAATAGCGGAACCTGGATGTTCATATTGGCTCCTACATATTCTACGAAGATCTTTATCGGTCAAACCGCATAATAACATACGTTGTTCCCTTTGTCATCGGTATGTTACTTGCCCGAGATTCGATCGTCGGTATCCCAATACCTAGTTCAATCTCGTTACCGGAAAGTCTCTTTACTCGTTCTGTAATGCACTATCCCGCAACTAACTCATTAGTTGCATTGCTTGCAAAGCTTATAGTGATGTGCATTACCGAGAGGGCCCAGAGATACCTCTCCGACAATCGGAGTGACAAATCCTATTCTTGATCTATGCCAACTCAACAAGTACCATCGGAGACACCTGTAGAGCACCTTTATAATCACCCAGTTATGTTGTGACGTTTGGTAGCACACAAAGTGTTCCTCCGGTATTCGGGAGTTGCATAATCTCATAGTCATAGGAACATGTATAAGTCATGAAGAAAGCAATAGCAGTAAACTAAACAATCGAGTGCTAAGCTAACGGAATGGGTCAAGTCAATCACATCATTCTCCTAATGATGTGATCCCGTTAATCAAATGACAACTCATGTCTATGGTTAGGAAACTCAACCATCTTTGATCAACGAGCTAGTCAAGTAGAGGCATACTAGTGACGCTCTGTTTGTCTATATATTCACACATGTAGTAAGTTTCCGGTTAATAAAATTCTAGCATGAATAATAAACATTTATCATGATATAAGGAAATATAAATAACAACTTTATTATTGCCTCTAGGGCATATTTCCTTCATTATTTTGCCGATAATCCCGTGTACCCCGAGTCGTACTTTTGGCACCGGTTTAGGATGAGCACCGAGTTATTCAGGCGCATTGCAGAGAAACTAGCGAGCCATGACCGTTTTTTAAGCAAAGGAGGAATGCTGCCGGAGAGCTTAGGCATAGCACCTTTCAGAAGGTGACAGCCGCTTTTGCATATGTTGGCATACGGTATTCCCGCTGATCTAGTTGATGACCACTTGGCCATGGGTGAGAGTCAAGCCATCATGTGTGTCAAGCGCTTCACAGTCAGAATTGTGCAAGTGTTTGGCCAGGAGTATTTGAGATCTTCCAATGCTGAAGACGCCACATGGCTATTGGAGATGAACAAAGCTCGCGGCTTCCCAGGTATGCTTGGCTCAATAGATTGCATGCATTAGAATTGGAAGAATTGTCCTAAGGCATGGCATGGCCAATTCCATGGCCAAAAAAGGGTTCCACTATAATCCTTGAAGTGGTGGCCGATCAAGAGACTCGGATTTGGCATGTTTTTTTTGGAATGCCTGGATCTTTGAATGATATCAACCTTGTTAATCGGTCACCACTGATGAATAAGATTGCAAATAGTGAACTGCCACCAGTGCAGTTTGTAGCAAATGACCATACATACAACTATGACTACTATCTTGCATATGGCATCTACTCAAAGTGGCAAACATTTGTGAAGCCATTGAAAAACCGGAAGGTAAGAAAAATCTTGATTTCCACAATGCTCGGACGGCGGCTAGAAAAGACATGGAGAGAGATTTTGGGATTTTGCAAGCCCAATTTGCTATTGTGAGAGGACCGGCTAGATTTTGAGATCAAAAGATGCTTTGGTACATCATGCACAACATGATCGTCGGTGGCTAAGATTTAGACTACTCTCAGTACGAGCTCTTGAGACATCTCGTGCGAGTGCGGCGGAGGGCTGCCAGGGTGGCCCGTTTTGTTGCCTCCTATCATGCCATTCGACGTGCCGAAATGCATGATGATCTTCAGAAGGATCTCATCAAGGAGTGGTCGGCATGGAATGGCCGACAAAGAGCATCATGATTTGTCCGTTTGATATTGTATTGTTGAACTATTTGTTCTATTGCAAGATAAACTATTTATTCGAGTTGTAATAATAAAATTGAACTATTTATTGTTGATTTATTTTGTTTGTGTTTGATCTTCTTGGTTGTGTTTGGAGTGCATATGTTGTTTGTGCGGGAGCGCGCGTACAGTTTTTTTACAGCGCCTGCTGAAGCGGCTCGCACGCGTTGAACTTTGCAGCGGTCGCTGGAGCAAGCGTTCCACGCCGTGCAAAAACTCGCGATGTTTTTTAGCGCGCGGTGCACGGCTATTGAAGATGCTCCAAGGGGTTGTTTAGATAGCTAGATTATAGAGAACTAGTTTCCCTTAAACTTGATTTCTGGTGTAACAACCCAAAACATTGTTTGGATTATCTAACTAACTAGCGGGTATACTAAACCGAGTTTTCCAAAAGCCCAAAAAACGTGTTTATACAAAAACGACCAATAGACGTTTTTATATAAACGGATTTTCTATACGCACCAAGAGATCAACGAAGTCCCAGGCGCAGATCGTGGTAAACTACGCAGGCCGTGACAACAGCTTGCCGATCTCGGCCAGGCACCCAGAAGCAAGTTGCGATGCTCCACCTAGCCCAGCGCCTCCATGGCGGACATGGACTTCGGCCGGCTGCCGCCTCCATGGTGGACGTGGACTTCACAACCACCTCCGTCGTCGATATGCAGATACTCCAGCTTGTAGGTCATCGTCCCGCCTCCCTAACATGTGCGTTGTGCTCTGTTGTTACCGGCGAATCAATCCAGCAGCTAGGTGTCACATGCATGTCTGGCCTGAGAATCAATCAAGGCGATTTACTCCGTTTACTTGTGTCTTGCCATATGCGAGCTACATGTACGTGCATCTTCACGGCGGAAAGAATTCATCACCGGAGCAACGTTAGATGGGAACCTGGACCAACATGCATGACACCGGCTAGCGAAGCAGATCACAATCAGGCGATAAGCGTGATCACCCCGGCGGCCACGCTGAAAACCACGAACCTCCACCGGAGAGCCGTTTACGGTGTGGTTGTCTGCCACTATGCATGTAGGTGCCAAGAGCGAACCGAAGCACTCCACCTCCATGAATTGTTTTCTCCCAAAGCGAAGAACTCAAAATCCCGTTTTTCTACTTTCGCGTCCAAAGAAGGTATTGTATGTACTGACCTTAACAGAATAACTAACCAAAACTGGTTTTCTTAAAAATCCTCCAAAAACTTGTTTTCTAAAATCTCGCATCTAATTCCCTGTATCCAAACAACCACTAAATGTTTTCCCTAGTCTAATCCATACCTGTCAAGGATACAATTTTTTTTCATACCCGTCACTCGACAGGGTATATGGGTACCCGCGGGTAAAAATACCCGCGTTTACAACACATCAATTGAGTAGAAAATAGTTATAAAAAGCAACATATAATCAAAAATTATTCATAGCAACACATTTTAAATAACAATGTACAACAACATATTGAAACAAAAACACATTCTCATAAACAAAAATACTTTCCTATAAAGTGACACATAAAAATATTAAACAACAACACATAATCATAAATAACAACACATATGCATACACTTTAAGTTCATAAAATCATGATAAATCATAGAGATAATTTGACTACATATTAGAGTTTTTACCTGGCGTGATTAGGAGGGAAAATTAATACATTAGGATATTAACGGAAACCCACTTGTCAGCATTTTAGATGGGTATATGGGTACGCGGGCATGGGTTATACGATTCCATACCCGTACCCTCTCTACCCGATGGTGTAATATTTTCCTATTTAAGTATCCATGGGTAAATTTTTATCTCATACCCTTATTTTAATAGGGTTTTTACCCGCAGGGTACGCGGTTAATGGGTACCCGTTGCTATCCCTAGATGGGTGATGGGTAAGTTCAGGATGAACGGGTAAGGGTACGTGGTAGCTCCACCCGTACCCATACCCTGCGGGTGCCATTCCCTACTAATGGGCACTTTGCTAATAAGCAGTAGTTTTTTTTTTCCAGGCCGAGGATCCGTAGGTTACGTCAGCTATGAGCTAGATCTGTCCTAAACATCCGGCCCACGAGCGACTTTGTAAGGCTTCGGAATGGGCCCCGATTTGTAGGATCGATCTATCACGACGATTAGCCAGCATCATCAGCCCGGACCACCGCAGCCTCAGGTCGCCCACGTTGCCCTTCTCCTCCCCACTCGCCGCACGACTGCACCAACCGAGACCAGAGGGGAATGGCGATGGCGGCGGCGAGGAGAGCCCTCCTGAACCACCTCCGCGTGCCGGTGGCGCGCCCCGCGGTCGCAGCGGGAAGCGTCCCCGTCGCCAGGCTCCTGTCTTCCACCTCGGAGGTGGAGAAGGGCTCGTTCCTCGACAAGGGCGAGGTCGCCGACCGCGTCGTCTCCGTCATCAAGAACTTCCAGAAGATCGAGCCCTCCAAGGTAAGCGCGTCCCTCGTGCGCTTGCGCGTCCCTGTACTTTTGGTGGAAGGATTCGGATCTCGTACCGTGTAGGCATGCATATAGGGTTTTGGCTCCCATCGCTGGTCTGTTGCCTCGTGTTATCGAGTGGACTGGATCGTCCAAGAAGATCTGGGCGTAAATTAGAGACGATTACGAAGTTATAGGTGATTTAAAAGTTGTAGGCTTCGCAAATCGTGCATTTTGGGTAGGCTGGAAGGGAAAGGGAGACTATGGTGTCTTTTCTATTTTCTTGACGATTAGATAAGATAGTTTAGGAAAAATGATTTGGGTACATATCTGATTATTGACTGATTTGTTCCTCAGTGGACATTGAGCACCTCTACGATGGTCTAATTCCGCATTGATGTGTGCGGATTAACTAGGCGATTATATGCCTTTAGTGCAAAAATTCACTATTAGTACAATGTTGACTCTGTTTTCTAAAGTTGTTTCTTCTAGTTCCGCATTTAAATTTTATTTCCCCGTTTCTGTTATCTAATTTTGGAACTAGTGGACAGTTTCCCATGACTGTCAGGAGTATACCTTCAGTATCCTATTTGAAATTAGGTCAATATATTATCGATGATCTTCTTTATTTTGAACCAGTTTTTCTTCCTAGAACCGAATTTGGTACATGTCTGGTTATTGACTGATTTGGTCCGCAGTAGACATTGAGCACCTCTATAAACTATAATGGTATAGTTCTGCATCAATATGTGCAGATTAACTCGGTGATTCTATGCCTTAGTGCAAAAGTTCACTATTAGTACAATGTTAACTCTGTTTTCTTCGGTTGTCTCTTCTAGTTCCATGTTTAAATTTTATTTCCCCGTTTCTGTTACCTAATTTTTGAAGTAGCGGACATCTTGTTAATATACATCCCATGACCGTCAAGTGGCCAAATGTTCTTTTTCTCTACTGTGTGTTCAGTAATAGACCTTTAGTTTCCTATTTGAAATTAGGTCAATGTGTTATCAACGAACTTTGTTATTTTGAACCAGTTTTTCTTCCTAGAACCTAATTTGTTTTGTATATATGTCTATCTGAAATTAGTTTAATGTATGCGTGCCGGGTAGTTATATTGGTAATATTGTTTGATTTTGTTTTGTGTATATGACTGTCAGTGGACAAATTTTCATTTACTCTACCATGTGTTAAGTAATAGACCTTTAGTTTTGTATATATGTCTATCTGAAATTAGTTTAATGTGTGTGTGCTGGGTAATTATATTGGTAATATTGTGTGATCTTGTTTTGTATGCATGACTTTCAATTGGGCAAATGTTCATTTATTCTACCACGTGTTAAGTAATAGACCTTTACTTTCCTATTTGAAATTAGGTCAATATATTATTGACAAACTTTGTTATTTTGAACCAGTTTTTCTTCGTAGAACCGTTTTTTTGTATGTCTGATCTGAAATTAATTTAATGTATGTGTGCTGGGTAGTTATATTTGTAACATTGCTTGATATTGTTGTCCTTGTCTTATTGCATAGATATTATTTCAGCTATCTGTTATGTGCTTTGTGGATATTTTACTATTTATTGTGGTAATTAAGTTTGCTGATTTTGTTAAGTGTTTTAGCATCAATTTGTGGTGTGAACTGGACAAAGCTCGGTATGGGGAAAATAATTGCAATGCTGATGGGCTCAGATGGATGACATTAATCAAATGCTACTGCTAAGTTCATACTCTGTTACAAAAAATTGCATGGCGTGTTGGCGTGTTGCTACCTTTCTGTTTGTTTTTTTCACTCCTTTGAGTTTGCCAGGCTGAGGTTAAGCATGCTAACTAAAACTTATATACAAGTTGAGCAGTTTTAATCAAGCTTAGCATAGTTGAACTAATCATGAGTGCGCTGTATAGGGTCATTGCAAGCCATCGCTTTGGGTCTAATGGTGACTAGACCCGACAGGTAGGTCAAAACTGTGCCAAAGTTGGCCACTGGTCAGTACTGGATACTCTGTGCTATGCCTACAAGTGTCTTTTGTAGAGCTGTGAAAGAAATAAGTGCTGAATTTTCATTCTTACTGTCAAGAATTTAAGACAGCAATTTGTGCGGTCGATTGCCTGCACGCCAGCACTTTCTGTTCAGTATCTGCAAGACATTTTATGTTTAATTGTTTTATAGTTGCTGTGGCACTTCTGTTGTCCATCTATATTTGCATTGGTTCTCTCTACACTTAACTTGAATCACATGTGTAGTGTTGTTTCTCACCTTTTGTAATGTCTGTTATCTGAAGATTAGTTGATTGATAGGAGTACTATGCAGATGCTTTAAACTGCCCTTAATCCGCTCTAATACCCTGCTAAATCATGCAGGTGACCCCTAATGCGCATTTCCAGAAGGACCTCGGGCTGGACAGCCTGGACACTGTCGAGATCGTCATGGCCTTTGAGGAAGAATTCAGCTTCGAGATCCCCGACAATGAGGCAGAGAAGATCGATTCCATCAAGTCGGCAGTCGACTTCATTGCCTCGCATCCTCAAGCAAAGTAAGATTTGCTTGCAGCGGTTTCTTGGTTCCCCCCTTTGACACACATTGTCTCCAGAAGGAATGCTCCCCGAAAAGGACCTGTCTTTTCCCAGTAGGTGAATGATCCTAGTTTGCTCCGTTGATTTTTGTGCTCTCTGGTAGCAAGTCTTTGTTCTCTCCTTCCGTCTGTTGCAATAAATAATGATACACCAGTTGGTTGTGGATCTATGATTCTATTAGCTGGGGATGACAGCAGCCAAAGTTATGATACTGGTTGTGCACCTGTGCCATATGACACCAACTCAGTACGAATGATCTGAATCTGCGACGACGGAAGATTGGTATGCGTCAGGTGCCACGGGATTTGTTCGGTTTGGCGCGGCCGGATGGCAGCCTGGGCTCCTCCAGCTCGTTGGGGTGCGTCTTGCTCGCTGCTGTCGGCGGCCGGTAGCTGGGTCCTGTGGCAGTGCAACTGCGGGAGGACGCTGGATCTGGTAGGCCGGCTGGATCTGGCCTGTCGTCTGACGGGGAGGCGTGATGCTGGTGGGTCTTCGATGCTGCCGGCGCGGTGGCTCTGCGAGAGGTGGGTGGGCCAGCGGTGGTGCAATGCGTGGGGTGGCGGTGGTGGGTAAGCTCCGGGCAAAAGCTTGTCTGGTCTTGCCGGACGGTAACGGCGGCATCCGTGGACGTTGTCTCACCTCTTGGGAGGCGCTGCTGTGGAGACCCGTATCCTTCGCAACCTTTGGATCGTGCTCTTCGGGTGAAAATCTAAGGCGGATCGTGCTCTTCGGTTAAAAATCTAAGGCCTGGCTGGGTCGGGCGACAACATCGTCATCATCACTTTTCTCTTTGGGTGTTGCCTTGAAGAGTATTAGATCCCATTGGTGTGCTCCATGGGCTGGACGCTCGCAACACTGTGGTCGGCAGATGCGCGCCTGACAATGTGGATGTCTTCTGCGGCCTCTTGTGTGGTAACGATGGCGGCTTCAGATGGAGCAGGGTTGCATCTGAGTTTTGGTAGTCGGTCTCATCCCGCGTGTTTGAGGGGTCGTAGGGCTTCACTTTGTCCTTTTCGAGTCGGAGCTGCTGAGGAGGGCCCTTGTAGCGACGATGACACGAGATGGGTGGTCGGTTTCGGTGCTGGCTCGAATTAGTCCCAACGCTTTTCTCATGTGATGCTTGTCGACAGAGTCGGAGCTGTCTGGTTGCCGGCGTGTGTGGTTGACTATTTGGTATCGGCCGGCACAAGCCTCGTCACTTGTTTGCGGTGAGAGCACATCGGTGGTCGTCGATGATGAAGTTGCAGTCGCCCTTGCGGAGGTGTGATGACGATGGCACCAGGTTGAAACCTCAACAATGTGCGCGCGTTTTTGTGTGGGTTACAAGGTCGCCCTGCATGCCTTTTTTGCGGGCGTTTCACTGGTGTTGCTGATGCGTTTGGTCTCTACCGTGATGCCACTTTCTCTCTACCCTGAAAATTAGGGAGGGCAGTTTGGTTAGCGGGACGTCGACAGAGTCGGAGCT
>NC_041380.1:421634972-421664667 GCF_002162155.2 Triticum dicoccoides
CGCCGACGTGTGTGGTTGACTATTTGGTATCGACCAGCGGAGGCCTCGTCACTTGTTTGCGGTGAGAGCACATCGGTGGTCGTCGATGATGAAGTTGCAGTCACCCTTGTGGAGGTGTGATGACGATGGCACCGGGTTGAAACCTCAACAATGTGTGCGCGTTTTTGTGTGGGTTACAAGGCCGCCCTGCGTGCCTTTTTTGCGGGCGTTTCACTCGTGTTGCCGATGCGTTTGGTCTCTACCGTGATGCCACTTTCTCTCTACCCTGAAAAATCAAGGAGGGCAGTTTGGTTAGCGGGAAGTGGATTTACGTAAGGTTTCGTAAACTCATATGTAGGTGTGTCTTTTTTTTAGCATCAGTACAGACACAAGCGCTCATATGCATGCACATACATTCACCCCTATGAACGCACACACGCACACCCTACCCCTATAAGCACCTCCGAGAAACTGAGCTGGCGTATCATCTTGAGATTGACGAAGCCACCGTAGGCGCCTCGTCGTCGACGGGAACGTCTCCTCTCACTAAAAGCGCAGCGCGCGGAAATTCTGAAATAAATCCAAGAATAATGCAAGCACCAGGGTTTGAACTCTGGTGAGTTGGGGATACCACTGTCCATCTAACCCTCTCAACCACAGGTTGGTTCGCATAGGTAGGTGTGGCTGCATTATTGCCTTTATGGTACTTGTGCGTACTGGCCCACGATCGTTCTGTTGTTGGTTCCGTCGTCGCTGATATCAACCAAGCTGGCTGCTCCGGGATTCTCATTTTCGTGGTTGTATGACTTTGTTGTTTAGTCAAATAAAACTTTGTTCTTTAGTCGATAAAGTGCCAACGTCACGCGTTATTTGTAGACCAAAAAGCCACCGGCGCAAAACCGTGTCCGCCGGGTGAAGGGTAAGGTGTAGATCGACCCTTCCACCACGAGGTCCTCAAAATCTGAAGGGTAGTTTTGGAGGGTGGTGTTCTTTTCATTTTCGCTGGGCTGGTTCACACAAGAAAAGCCTCGAATTCCTCCGGGAGTCATGGCGGCGTCCCGACGGCGCACGTCGGCGGAGTTCCAAGGGAATGGCAGCCTAATGCCGCCGTCGGCGAACGCGATCGCTTCTCCCCGCGGCGGTGGCGCGCCCAGCCGGGAGGAGCACGCGAACGGCGGCGGCCCGGCGCTCAGCAGCGTACTCTCAGCCACCGAGGTCACCGGCAGGAGGCGGCCGGCGGGGCGCATGCCACTATGGCGACTCGGCATGTTCGCCTCCCTCGCACTGAATGCCGCCGCACTCGCGCTCCTACTCCCCCGGTACATCGTCAGCCACCCGCACCATCCCGGTGTCGTCTCTCTTGATCAGCAACACCACGCCTGCGCCCCGCAGCCGGGCACCAGCGGCGCGGCGGCGAGTGCGCCATCGACCGGGAAGCCGGCAGTGACTTCCAATTCTGTTATTCATCTGGACCAGTAAGCCCCTGTTCCTTCAATTTTTCTCCGTAGTAAATTCTTGCATTAAAATATCTGTAATCTGAAAAGCCGGCGAGGGGTGTTCTTCCCGCCGGAGCGTGTCCTTGTTCAGTGTCAGACAATGTCATGGAGGGAGGCCATCCCATTTTACAAGCGCGTTTGACTGACATTCGTTCTGTCGGCTGCAGCGGGGACCCGACCATGTTTGAGGCCTTCTGGAGGGAGACCGGCGACGCGGCGGGGCTCGTCGTTCCGGGGTGGCAAACGATGTCCTACTTCTCGGACGTCAGTAACGTGTGCTGGTTCATGGAGCCTGATTTCGACCAGCAGGTGCGCCGCCTCCACCGCACGGTCGGCAACGCCGCCGTGGACGGCTACCACGTCCTCGTCGGCACCGGCTCCACGCAGCTCCTCATGGCGGCGCTCTACGCCCTGTCGCCAGCGGATGCCGTCCAGCCCACCAGCGTCGTCTCCACGGCGCCCTACTACTCGGTAAGTGCGATATTACAAAAAAAAAAAAATCCTCTCAGGTTCAGACCGTTAGTTGCTCCCTAAGTTTACATAAAAAGTCAATCTTGATCTGATCATGGATCATGGATGCAGTGGTATCCTGCCGTGACGGACTTCCTCCGGTCCGGGCTGTTCCGCTGGGCCGGCGACGCAAGCTCGTTCATCGGCGACGCCTACATCGAGCTGGTGTGCTCCCCGAACAACCCCGATGGCGCCATCCGCGACGCCGTGCTGGGCTCCGGTGGCTCCGGGAAGGCGGTCCATGACCTTGCCTACTACTGGCCGCAGTACACCCCGATCACTCGCCGGGCCGACCATGACATCATGCTCTTCACCATGTCCAAGAGCACCGGGCACGCCGGCACGAGGATCGGGTAAGTGTCCGTCGCTCGCTGCAACTTCATCTCAGACAAGAAGAAGTCTGAACTGCCGAACCTGAAACGAAAAGCGATGCTTCTGCAGGTGGGCATTGGTGAAGGACCGGGAGGTGGCGCGGAGGATGACCAAGTTCGTGGAGCTCAACACCGTCAGCGTGTCCAAGGACTCGCAGCTGCGCGCCGCCAAGGTGCTCAGGGCGGTCTCCGACGGGTACGACGGCGGCGCCTCGGCCTCGCGTCACCGGCTGTTCGACTTCGGGCGGCGCAAGATGGCGGAGCGCTGGAGGATGCTGCGCGAGGCCGCCGCCGCGTCCGGCATCTTCAGCCTGCCCGAGGAGACCTCCGGCCGCTGCAACTTCGCCAACGAGACGGCCGCCAATAACCCTGGTACGTAGCACGGTCACACCATGGCATAGCGTCTCGCGTGCTCTCAGCTCTCGGTCGCTCACCTCGCGCCATTGTTTGATGATCTCTTTCTGCAGCGTTCGCGTGGCTGCGGTGCGACAGGGAGGACGTGGAGGATTGCGCGGGGTTCCTCCGCGGCCACAAGATCGTGACGAGGAGCGGGAACCAGTTCGGCGCGGGCCCGAGGTACGTCCGGGTCAGCATGCTCGACAGGGACGACGCCTACGACATCTTCATCAGGCGCCTCGCCTCACTCAAATGACAAATCGAGACCGACGGCGGCGCGTGGAGGCTTCGCTCGTCGGGCTCCCTCGTTCGTCATGCGTGCCGGTGATGAGGCTGAGCATCGGGCGAAATGAAAAAGTAGCAGTACCGGTTTCTGCCGGGTAGGTGGATGCCGTTGGATGTTTCCGAGATTTGCACAACTCTGTGCCGTAGTCAACTTAGATTCTACGCTCCGTTATGTATCAGTACATCTTCCATACCGTATGAGCACGATTGTGTACACGCACGTACACAATGCGCGTCTGGCCCACAAATTCAATTCGCCAGCAGACATTAATGTACTCCCACTACATCCCTAAACAATCTTCTCCGGCTAGTCCTCTCTTGTGCGAGTCCGCTGCTGCCAGAGTTCTTCAAGATCGTGGATCCTGTTCGGAGAAAATGAGCTAGAATCCTCCAAATCTTTGAATCGGCCAACGAGTGTTACTGTTCTACAGAGAAAACTCCTTCGTTTGTGAGTTCTATCCTCGTCTATTTTCAGGCTTGCACTAGATTCAGTTTTCTATATCCGCCTTGATTTACGAATGCATCTTAAATGGATTTGAGTTGGTACCTCCGCATCTTAGTATCAGCCTTGGAGAGTATGTTAAAACCGAACTAACGGGAATCCTAGTTAAGCGTATGTAGTCGATGAAGTAAATCCGAGATGGTTTCATTTGCATGTTCCATTGGGATACCATTATTGTTTTAATACTGAATCAGTTCTGTTTTTTCTGTTATAGCCTTTGACGCGAATCTGACGATTCAGAAATGGCCAAGTTTACAATGCATTACATAGTGGCATTTTATTGATAACTGGAATGGAGAAAATGCCTTTAGCCAATGAGCTAATTATATAGACATCTCCTTGTTTTCATAAGGTGTGCACTGTGCTTAGACAACCCATTGTTGTTGAAGACTCATGTAGGACAACAAGCTCGCAATATAAATATTATGGGTAACCTATATTTGGGTAAGCTTGGAGATGAATTTATAAAGAAACGAAGTAAAATTCATCGTCCAATGTCTAGCCTAAGGACATCGGAAGTGTCCCACGGACATGAATATTTAAAGAAATATATGATGCCAAAAAAGAGTAGGCATCGTGCAATGTCTGAGTCTGATGAATCGAAAATGGCCAGAAAGTGGTATCAAAGTATTGATTTTGCCAGCTCAAAGAGTGGCCAGTCAAAGAATAGGCATAATACATTCATGCCTAAGTACAATAGTAGACATGGTCAAGCATATGCCAGGGCAGAGCTTAGGGAGAGGGAAAGCTATGATGATAGTAGTTTTACATCTGATAGTGACATCCTTGACAAGAGAAACCTAAAAAGATTAAAAAATATGAAGAGGGTGCATCATGTTGACGACAACAATTTCCACATGAATTGACATTGACAAGTCAATCCATGTGTAAATTCGCATAATCCGGTGAGTAGGTCGTTCCGAATCTATGTTATGATTCATCGTTCCCCATTAATTAAATGGATTGCGTCCTCACCACGTTGACAAGTACTCTCATTGTATACAATGCATGTTATTAGGTACAAGTGTAACCTGATATGGTCACCTATTACAGATAGGGTCAAGGACCCATCATTTGGGACCCACATAGGGCCCATCACCATCATAGGTAGGTCCCTGGACCATGCCAGCATTTGGATGCATACATCAGGGAGTTCACTCGGACGACTCCACAGCACTCGGACGGTCATACGTCACTCGGCCGATGGACCACCACACAGACGTAGAAGACAGAAGGACGACGTGAGAGCTGCAACGGGCAAGGAATCCTAAGTCATCCACTAAATAGAGTTATAGCTACCGTTACCTGTAACTGTTGTAGTAGAGGCTCATTACACTAGTAACTGACTCATTCAATGACAGTTAATGCCTCGGCGGCGTGGGAGACATGGGGCTGCAGCGCACTCTATATAAGCCGCACCCCTCTCCACAGCCAGGCACATTCCATCTCTGTAATCATACCCTCAAATCAAAGCAAGCCTTAAGGCACGAGACATAGGGTTGTTACCTCCACCGAGAGGGGCCTGAACTCGTTAAATACCGAGTGTTACACCTGCGCCGTAGGTAGTCTCTACCCCTTATTCGTACCCCTAGTACTCATTGTCAGGATCGTAACCCCGACAATTGGCGCCCACCTTGGGGCTAGGCGTCTAGCAAAGTTTCACGACGTAGGTGGTTTTCTTCATCATCATGCTAGTCAGCGACGAAATCCATTTTGGGGCCCTCTCCTTCATCGCCGACAACTCAGCGTGGCTCCGCGAAGCCCCGCTGGACGTGGAGGCGTTGCCCGTCCGCGGCGCGACGCACTTCCACGCTTTGACCTATGGAGTCCTTCTCCGACAACCCCCGGCTCCGTACCAAATGGTCACTCGCCCCACCATCGCATGTCGCCGCAAGCGTTCCGGACGCTCACGACTGCAGCGCTGGATCAAGCATGCTGTAGCCACCCAGGCAGCGACTGAACATTGTGGCGACACTCGAGTTTGACGAACCCGCCCTCGACCTCTCCAGTGGATCATTCGGCGATTCATCCAAGGAATCCAAGTGCGAAAGCATCGAGTCCACTGCCGAAATTCTCATGGCGGACAACTTGAGAATCATATGCCCCCTGGGTTCACGACACTCAGGCTGATCGCGTAGGAGCGTCACATGGCAACACCGGTGGCGGGGCTCCGGGCCATGAGCCCTATGTCCCCAAGCTCTCACCCGGGAGCAGCGGGACGAGCTCTGTTGCAGGAATGACCAACTCCTCAACAATCCCATCACAGGGATGACATCGGAGGCATTAGCCATTGAGTCGACTCGCCTGGCCACTCTGGCCAAACGTGATCACCTCGAACGCCTTTAGAGGGAGCTAGACGAACGCGAGCGCTGTCAGCCCAGTTCTAGTCAGCACAAATGCCGACTCTACTCGAGTGACCAACCTCGTAAGTATCAACTCCTCGGTACTCCACTTCAAAATCTAGCAGTCGCCACTCGTCTCGCGGATTCCATCCGGCCCTCTGGCTCTTCGCTGGGAGAAAGGATTCGTCATATCCAGGCGCTCCTCAAGACATCGTTGTCATAGAATGCGGCGGTGTCCCAGTCCAGAGACCGGATCCATAGCGCATCCGTGCATGCGGAGACCGTCCAGTCGGCTCATATCCCACTCATCTCGGGCAAGCGCCGAGCCGTTTCTTCCTCCAAAGATCGTCACGAAGATTGGAGGCGCGATCGAGTTGCGTCGCCCCGGCGTAATGACGACTACGATCATGCCCTGATGCCTCCACCATGGGATGTCGCGTACGGGCACCAGCCCTATGACGACAGACGAACACACGACGGCGACTGCAGGCCGAGTCCTTCTCGTCCATCGAGAGACATTCAAGACCCGCTGTTCAACGCGAGATCTGTTCTCTCTCAAAACCTGGTCGACAGAGGCTGGGCCCTGCGAGAAGGCCAAGATCACGACGTACGAGTGGTTTCGTACCATCAGGTCTCGAGTGCTTCAGTCATTACATACGAGCGGCTGAGATTCCCAACAACTTCAGGTTGCTGATACGTCCATTTTGCATCATGCTTTTATATCGATATTTATTGCATTATGGGCTGTTATTACACATTATGTCACAATAATTATGCCTATTCTCTCTTATTTTACAAGGTTTACATGAAGAGGGGAAATGCCGGCAGCTGGAATTCTGGGCTAGAAAAGGAGCAAATATTAGAGACCTATTCTGCACATCTCCAAAAGTCCTGAAACTCCACGGGAGCACTTTTCAGAATATATAAAAAATATTGGGTGCAAGAAGTACCAGAGGGGGCCACACCCTGGCCACGAGGATGGGGGGAACGCCCTACCCCCCTGGGCGCACCCCCTGCCTCGTGGGCTCCCTGGTGGTCCTCCGATGCCTATCTTCTGCTATAGGAGGTCTTTCGTCCGACGAAAAATTATAAGCAAGCTTCTGGGATGAGACTCCGCCGCCACGAGGCGGAACCTTGGCGGAACCAATCTAGGGCTCCGGCGGAGCTGTTTTGCCGGGGAAACTTCCCTCTGGGAGGGGGAAATCATCACCATCGTCATCACCAACGATCCTCTCATCGAGAGGGGGTCAATCTCCATCAACATCTTCACCAGCACCATCTCATCTCAAACCCTAGTTCATCTCTTGTATCCAATCTTTGTATCCAAACCTCAGATTGGTACCTGTGGGTTGCTAGTAGTGTTGATTACTCCTTGTAGTTGATGCTAGTTGGTTTACTTGATGGAAGATCATATGTTCAGATCCATTATGCATATTAATACCCCTCTGATTATGAACATGAATATACTTTGTGAGTAGTTACATTTGTTCCTGAGGACATGGGAGAAGTCTTGCTATTAGTAGTCATGTGAATTTGGTATTCGTTCGATATTTGATGAGATGTATGTTGTCATGCCTCTAGTGGTGTCATGTGAACGTCGACTACATGACACTTCACCATTGTTTGGGCCTAGAGGGAGGCATTGGGAAATAATAAGTAGATGATGGGTTGCTAGAGTGACAGAAGCTTAAACCCTAGTTTATGCATTGCTTCGTAAGGGGCTGATTTGGATCCATATGTTTCATGCTATGGTTAGGTTTACCTTAATACTTGTGTCGTAGTTGCGGATGCTTGCAATGGGGGTTAATCATAAGTGGGATGCTTGTCCAAGTAAGGACAGTACCCAAGCACCGGTCCACCCACATATCAAATTATCAAAGTACCGAACGCGAATCATATGAATGTGATGAAAACTAGCTTGACGATAATTCCCATGTGTCCTCAGGAGCGCTTTACTTCATATAAGAGTTTGTCCAGGATTGTCCTATGCTACAAAAAGGATTGGGCCATCTTGCTGCACCTTATTTACTTCTATTACTTGCTACTCGTTACAAATTACCTTATCACAAAACTATTTGTTACCGATAATTTCAGTGCTTGCAGAGAATACCTTAGTGAAAACTGCTTATCATTTCCTTCTGCTCCTCATTGGGTTCGACACTCTTACTTATCGAAAAGGCTACGATAGATCCCCTATACTTGTGGGTCATCAAGACTCTTTTCTGGCGCCGTTGCCGGGGAGTGAAGTGCCTTTGGTAGGTGGAATTTGGTAAGGAAAAATTTATATAGTGTGCTGAAATTTACTGTCACTTGTTACTATGGAAAGTAACCCTTTGAGGGGCTTCTTCGGGGTATCTTCACCCCGATCGGTAGAGCAAATAGTTGCTCCTCAACCTACTGAAAATGTTTACATTAAAATTCCTTTGGGTATGATAGAGAAACTGCTAGCTAATCCTTTTGCAGGAGATGGAACATTACATCCCGACTTACACTTAATCTATGTGGATGAAGTTTGTGGATTATTTAAGCTTGCAGGTATGCCCGATGATGTTATCAAGAAGAAGGTCTTCCCTTTATCTTTGAAGGAAGATGCATTGACATGGTATAGGCTATGCGATGATATGGGATCATGGGACTATAAGCGATTGAAATTGGAATTTCACCAGAAGTTTTATCCCATGCATCTTGTTCATCGTGATCGTAATTATATATATAATTTTTGGCCTCGCGAAGGAGAAAGTATCGCTCAAGCTTGGGGGAGGCTTAAGTCAATGTTATATTCATGCCCCAATCATGAGCTCTTAAGAGAAATGATTATTCAAAATTTTTATGCTCGACTTTCTAACAACAACCGCTCCATGCTCGATACTTCTTGTACTGGATATTTTATGATGAGAACTATTGAATTCAAATGGGATTTATTAGAAAGAATTAAACGCAACTCCGAAGATTGGGACCTCCACAAAGGTAAGGAGTCAGGTATAACACCTAAGTTTGATTGTGTTAAATCTTTTATGGATAGCGATGCATTTCGTGAATTTAGCACTAAATATGGACTTGACTCTGAGATAATAGCTTCCTTTTGTGAATCCTTTGCTACTCATGTTGATCTCCCTAAGGATAAGTGGTTTAAATGTAATCCTCCTATTGAAGTAAAAGTAGTTGCACCTATTAAAGTTGAAGAAAATACTATCACTTATAATGA
The DNA here is from genome assembly GCF_002162155.2 of Triticum dicoccoides. Taxonomy (NCBI): domain Eukaryota; kingdom Viridiplantae; phylum Streptophyta; class Magnoliopsida; order Poales; family Poaceae; genus Triticum; species Triticum dicoccoides. The sequence continues at coordinate 421,644,059 of NC_041380.1, forward strand.
TCCTGTTGTTCCTACTGCTTATGTTGAGAAACCACCTTTCCCTGTTAGAATAAAGGATCATGCTAAAGCTTCAACTATAGTCAACAAAAGTAATATTAAGACACCCAAACCCCCTGAACAAATTAAAGTTGAACCTAATATTGCTATGGTTAAAGATCTCTTGGCTGATAATATTGATGGGCATGTTATTTACTTCTTTGATGAGACTGCTAGAATTGCTAGACCTGATACTAAAAATAAACATAGACCTGTTGTAGGCATGCCTGTTATTTCTGTTAAAATAGGAGATCATTGCTATCATGGCTTATGTGATATGGGTTCTAGTGCAAGTGCAATACCCCATTCCTTATACAAAGAAATTATGCATGATATTGCACCTGCTGAGATAGAAGATATCGATGTTACCATTAAGCTTGCCAATAGAGATACTATTTCACCAATTGGGATTGTTAGAGATGTTGAAGTCTTGTGTGGGAAGGTTAAATATCCTGCTGATTTCTTGTTCTTGGTTCCCCACAAGATAGCTTTTGTCTCATTATATTTGGTAGACCCTTCTTGAACACTGTTAATGCTAAGATAGACTGCAATAAGGATATCGTTTCTGTTGGTTTAGGGGATATGTCTCATGAGTTTAATTTTGCTAAGTTTCATAGACAACCCCGTGATGAGGAATTGCCTAGTAAAGATGAAATTATTGGTCTTGCTCATATTGCCGTGCCTCCTACCGATCCTTTAGAACAATATTTGCTAGACCATGAAAATGATATGTTCATGAATGAAAGAAGGGAAATAAATGAAGTATTCTTTAAACAGGGACCTATTCTGAAACACAACTTGCCTGTTGAAATTCTAGGGGATCCTCCTCCACCCAAGGGTGATCCTGTGTTTGAGCTTAAACCATTGCCTGATACTCTTAAATATGCTTATCTTGATGAAAAGAAGATATATCCTGTTATTATTAGTGCTAACCTTTCAGAGCATGAAGAAGAGAAATTATTGAAAACTCTGAAGAAGGACCGCGCTGCTATTGGATATACTCTTGATGATCTTAAAGGCATTAGTCTCACTCTATGTCAACACAAAATAAATTTGGAGAAAGACGCCAAACCAGTTATTGATCACCAACGGCGGTTGAATCCTAAGATGAAACAAGTGGTAAGAAAGGAAATATTAAACCTCCTTGAAGTAGGTATAATTTATCCCGTTGCTGATAGTCAGTGGGTAAGTCCTGTCCACTGTGTCCCTAAGAAGGGAGGTATCACCGTTGTTCCTAATGATGAAGATGAATTGATCCCACAAAGAATTATTACAAGTTATAGGATGGTAATTGATTTCTGCAAATTAAATAAAGCTACTAAAAGATCATTACCCTTTGCCTTTTATTCATCAAATGCTAAAAAGATTATCCAAACATACACATTTTTGCTTTCCAGATGGTTACTCCGGTTTCTCTCAAATACCTCTGTCAACTGATGATCAAGCAAAGACCACTTTTACTTGCCCTTTCGGTACTTTTTCTTATAGACCTATGCCTTTTGGTTTATGTAATGCACCTGCTACCTTTCATAGATGCATGATGGCTATATTCTCTGACTTTTGTGAAAAGATTTGTGAGGTATTCATGGATGATTTCTCCGTTTATGGATCCTCTTTTGATGATTGCTTGAGCAACCTTGATCGAGTTTTGTAGAGATGTGAAGAAACTAATCTTGTTCTGAATTGGGAGAAATGCCACTTTATGGTTAATGAAGGTATTTTCTTGGGGCATAAAATTTCTGAAAGAGGTATTGAAGTTGATAAAGCTAAAGTCGATGCTATTGAAAAGATGCCGTGTCCCAAGGACATCAAAGGTATAAGAAGTTTCCTTGGTCATGCCGGTTTTTATAGGAGGTTCATTAAGGACTTCTCAAAAATTTCTTGGCCTCTGACTAACCTATTACAAAAAGATATTCCTTTTGTCTTTGATGATGATTGTGTAGAAGCATTTGAAATACTTAAGAAAGCCCTGATTTCTGCACCTATTGTTCAGCCACCTGATTGGAATTTACCCTTTGAAATTATGTGTGATGCTAGTGATTATGCTACAGGGGCTGTTCTAGGACAAAGAGTTGATAAGAAATTAAATATTATTCAATATGCTAGTAAAAGACGGTGCCCAAAGAAATTATGGTACTACTGAAAAGGAATTCTTAGCAGCTGTATTTGCTTGTGATAAGTTCAGACCTTATATTGTTGATTCTAAAGTAACTATTCACACTGATCATGCTGCTATTAAATACCTTATGGAAAAGAAAGATGCTAAACTTAGACTTATTAGATGGGTTCTCCTGCTACAAGAATTTGATTTGCATATTATTGATAGAAAGGGAGCTGAGAACCCCGTTGCAGACAACTTGTCTAGGTTAGAAAATGTTCTTGATGACCCACTACCTATTGATGATAGCTTTCCTGATGAACAATTAAATGTCATAAATGCTTCTCGAACTGCTCCATGGTATGATTATTATGCTAATTATATTGTTGCTAAATTTATACCACCTAGTTTCAAATACTAGCAAAAGAAAAAGTTCTTCTATGATTTGAGACATTACTTTTGGGATGACCCACATATTTATAAAGAAGGAGTAGATGATATTATTAGACGTTGTGTACCCGAGCATGAACAGGAACAGATCCTACGCAAGTGTCACTCCGAGGCTTATGGAGGACACCATGCTGGAGATAGAACTGCACATAAGGTATCGCAATCCGGTTTTTATTGGCCTACTCTCTTCAAGGATGCCCGTAAGTTTGTCTTGTCTTGTGATGAATGTCAAAGAATTGGTAATATTAGTAGACGTCAAGAAATGCCTATGAATTATTCACTTGTTATTGAACCATTTGATGTTTGGGACTTTGATTATATGGGACCTTTTCCTTCCTCTAATGGGCATACACATATTTTAGTTGCTGTTGATTACGTTACTAAGTGGGTAGACGCTATTCCAACTAGTAGTGCTGATCATAACACCTCTATTAAGATGCTCAAAGAAGTTATTTTTCTGGGGTTTGGAGTCCCTAGATATTTAATGACTGATGGTGGTTCACATTTTATTCATGGTGCCTTTCGTAAAATGCTTGCTAAGTATGATGTTAATCATAGAATTGCATCTCCTTATCACCCACAGTCTAGTGGTCAAGTAGAATTGAGTAACAGAGAGCTCAAATTAATTTTGCAAAAGACTGTTAATAGATCTTGAAAGAATTGGTCCGAGAAACTTGATGATGCATTATGGGCCTATAGAACTGCATATAAAAATCCTATGGGTATGTCTCCGTATAAAATGGTTTATGGTAAAGCATGTCACTTACCTCTTGATTTAGAACATAAGGCATATTGGGCTATGAAAGATCTCAACTATGACTTCAAACTTGTTGGTGAGAAGAGGCTTTTTGACATTAGCTAACTTGATGAATGGAGAACCCAGCCTTATGAAAATGCCAAGCTATTTAAAGAAAAAGTTAAAAGATGGTATGATAAAAGGATATAAAAGCGTGAGTCCAATGTAGGTGATTATGTATTGCTATACAACTCTCGTTTAAGATTTTTTGCAGGCAAACTTCTCTCTAAATGGGAAGGTCCTTACGTTATCGAGGAGGTCTATCATTCCGGTGCCATAAAAGTCAACAACTTCGAAGGCACAAATCTGAAGGTGGTGAACGGTCAAAGAATTAAACATTATATCTTAGGTAATCCTATAAATGTTGAAAATAATATTATCGAAACCATAACCCTGGAGGGATACATAAGGGACACTTTCCAGAACGTTTTAGACCCAGAAAAGGAATAGGTATGTGGTACTGTAAGTAAACCGACTCCAAAACAGTTCTAATGGCAATTTTTCTCTGTTTTGGAATATTTAGAAAAATAGGAAAATAAGAAGCAGTCCGGGAAGGACACGAGGCTTCCACGAGGGTGGGAGGCGCGCCCTACCCCCCAGGCACGCCCCCTGCCTCGTGGGCACCTCGTGTGCTCTCCAGACTCTGTTTTCTTGCACGATACTTCTTTTGGTCGGTAAAAATTCATTATATAATCTCCCAAAGGTTTTGACCACCGTATCACGCAAATATCTCTTGTCTTTGTTTCAAGCTATTTTTTCTGACAGATCCAGGTCGTCATGTGGTCTTCAAGTGCCCCCAAGGACAAGTTCTTCGAGAAGGTCATCAACCCCTACTCTGCGGAGGTGCTGCAACACCCTCAAACCATTGAGATACGTGAGGGGTTGTTGCACATCTGTGATGTTGAGGGGCCAAGGAGGACCGGAAGCATGGAGGCAAGGCTTGAGGCATTGGAGGAACGAGTTTTCAAGTGTCAGGAGATGGTGGAGCGTGGACTCAACTCCAATCACATTATGATCACGGAGTTCACCAACAACCACAAGCTGGACATCAAGGACATTGGGGAGGCCATCTTCAAGCTTCATGAGAAAATCGAGCACCTCCAAGCCCAGATCTATGACTTGCACAATCAAAACTGTGAGTATGAATATAGATTCAAGAGGATGAGTTTGGCTGCAGATTTGAGGATTCAGGAGACTCTATCATCCTTCTATGATGGTGAGCCTATGCCTTGGAAGAGGGACGACAAGCCTACATCATCAACAACTCCACCTTCTTCACCAAGAAAGAAGAACTGAGTATCTGGTATGGGCACTCCCCTTGGCAACTACCAAGCTTGGTGGAGTGCCCCGGTATCGTATCACCATCACTTTTATCTCTACCATTTTTCTTAGTTCGATCCTTTTGATAATATATTGATCTAGTAGAATAAAGTTTTAGTATGATCTAGTTGTGAGTTTTGATTTATGATCCTCTTATGTAATCGAGTCCGTGAGCTATATATAATAAAGATTAGTGTTGAGTCAAGGGCTTTATTATTTTGCTATGATCTTTAGGGAATAAAATAAAAGAGAAGATATAAAAATAAACAAAGAGATCATATGGATCTTATGGAGAGTAATGATCTCACATATAAAGAGTATGATGAATAAAAGTTGTTGAGAGTTGACAAACATAGTTTTGGTCATCGTTGCAATTAATAGGAAGTAATAAAGAAAGAGAGGTCTTCACATATAAATATACTATCTTGGACATCTTTTATAATTGTGAGCACTCATTAAAATATGACATGCTAAAGAGTTGACGTTGGGCAAGGAAGACAACGTAATGGGCTATGTTTTCTTACATCTGAGATAAATTATATTGTCATGGATCATCCAACATGTTGAGCTTGCCTTTCCCTCTCATGCTAGACAATTTCTTCGCACCAAGTAGAGATACTACTTGTGCTTCCAAATATCCCTAAACCTAGTTCTGCCATGAGAGTCCACCATATCTACCTATGGATTGAGTAAGATCCTTCAAGTAAGTTGTCATCGGTGCAAGCAATAAAAATTGCTCTCTAAATATGTATGACTTATTACTGCGGAGAAAATAAGCTTTATACGATCTTGTGATATGGAAGAAATAAAAGCGACGGACTGCATAATAAAGGTCCATATCACAAGTGGCAATATAAAGTGACGTTCTTTTGCATTAAGATTTTGTGCATCCAACCATAAAAGCGCATGACAACCTCTCCTTCCCTTTGCGAAGGGCCTATTTTTTACTTTTATGTTCTACCTTACATAAGAGTCATGGTGATCTTCACCTTTCCTTTTTACATTTTATCCTTTGGCAAGCACAATATGTTGGAAAGATCCTGATATATATAGCTAATTGGATGTGAGTCTTCATGAACTATTGTTGTTGACATTACCCTTGAGTAAAACGTTGGGAGGCAAAACTATAAGCCCCTATCTTTCTCTGTGTTCGATTAAAACTTCATACCCATACATATTGCGTGAGTGTCAGCAATTGTGAAAGACTAAAAGATGGTTGAGTATGTGGTCTTGCTAAAAAGCTCTTATATTGACTCTTTCCTATGATACAATAAATTGCAATTGCCTCAATGACTGAGATTAGAGTTTGTTGGTTCTCAATGAAGTTTACGATTCATACTTAAAATTGTGATTGAATTGTTACTTTAGCATAAGAGATCATATGACAATATATATATATATATATATATATATATATATATATATATATATATATATATATATATACATCCCGTCTTTTCTGATAATATTATCAGAATAGTTATTCTGATAACACTTCCGCACTGCATGCTCAATGCGTGGGCTGATGACCCACAAGTATAGGGGATCTATCATAGTCCTTTCGATAATTAAGAGTGTCGAACTCAACAAGGAGCAGAAGGAAATGATAAGCGGTTTTCAGCAAGGTATTCTCTGCAAGTACTGAAATAAGTGGTGACAGATAGTTTTGTGATGAGATAATTTGTAACGAGCAACAAGTAACAAAAGTAAATAAAGTGTAGCAAGGTGGCCCAATCCTTTTTGTAGCAAAGGACAAGCCTGGAAAAACTCTTATATAAGGAAAAGCGCTCCCGAGGACACATGGGAATATCGTCAAGCTAGTTTTCATCACGTTCATATGATTCGCGTTCGGTACTTTGATAATTTGACACGTGGGTGGACCGGTGCTTGGGTGCTGTTCTTACTTGAACAAGGATCCCACTTATGATTAACCTCTATTGTAAGCATCAGCAACTACAACAAAAGTATTAAGGTAAACCTAACCATAGCATGAAACATATGGATCCAAATCAGCCCCTTACGAAGCAACGCATAAACTAGGGTTTAAGCTTCTGTCACTAGCAACCCATCATCTACTCATTGCTTCCCAGTGCCTTCCTCTAGGCCCAAATAATGGTGAAGTGTTATGTAGTCGACGTTCACATAACACCACTAGAGGCTAGACAACACACATCTCATCAAAATATCGAACGAATACCAAATTCACATGACTACTAATAGCAAGACTTCTCCCTTGTCCTCAGGAACAAACGTAACTACTCACAAAGCATATTCATGTTCATAATCAGAGGGGTAATAATATGCATAAAGTATCTGAACATATGATCTTCCACCAATTAAACCAACTAGCATCAACTACAAGGAGTAATTAACACTACTAGCAACCTACTAGCACCAATCCCGGACTTGGAGACAAGAATTGGATACAAGAGATGAACTAGGGTTTTGAGATGAGATGGTGCTGATGAAGATGTTGATGGAGATTGCCCTCTCCCGATGAGAGGAGCGTTGGTGATGACGATGGCGATGATTTCCCCCTCCGGGAGGGAAGTTTCCCCGGCAGAACAGCTCTGCCGGAGCTCTAGATTGGATCCGCCAAGGTTCCGCCTCGTGGCGGCGGAGTTTCGTCCCGAAAGTTTGCTTCCTATTTTTCTCTCGACGAAAGACTTCATATAGGAGAAGATGGTCATCGGAGAGCCACCAAGGGGCCCACGAGGTAGGGGGCGCGCCCTAGGGGGGGAGGGCGCCCCCCACCCTCGTGGAAAGGGTGTGGGCCCCCTGGTCTATATCTTTGGCAAGGATTTTTTATTATTTACTATAAGGCATTCCGTAGAGTTTCAGGACTTTTGGAGTTGTGCAGAATAGGTCTCTAATATTTGCTCCTTTTGCAGCCCAGAATTCTAGCTGCCGGCATTCTCCCTCCTTATGTAAACCTTGTAAAATAAGAGAGAATAGCCATAAGTATTGTGACATAATGTGAAATAACAGCCCATAATGCAATAAATATCGATATAAAAGCATGATGCAAAATGGACGTATCAACTCCCCCAAGCTTAGACCTCACTTGTCCTCAAGCGAAAGATGATAACAGTAAATATGTCCCCATGTTTAGAGGTAGAGGCATTGATAAAAATAAAATACGGGCATGAAGGCATCATGATTATTCTCATAACAACAACATATATAGATATTGTCATATGATTACTTATGTTCAAGTGATGATCTATTCACAATGCAAAAGTATGAATCAAAAACCTTATTGAGAACCAACAAACTATAACCTCAGTCATTGAAGCAATTTCAATTTATCATAACATCAGAAAGAGTCTATGTCAGAGCTAAAAAGCAAGCCCACATACTCAACTATCATCTAGTCCTTCATGATTGCTAACACTCGCACAATACTTGTGGTTACAGAGTTTTAGTCGGACACAGAGAAAGATAGGGGCTTATAGTTTCGCCCCACAACCTTTTACCTCGAGGGTAATGTCAACAATAATAACTCATGCCCCCCTACATCTAATTAGATATGTATATCAGGTTCTTTCCAACATGCCGGGCTTGCCAAAGGATAAAATGAAAAAGGGAGAGGTGAAGATCACCATGACACTTGCATAAGGTAGAAGATAATAATAAAAGATAGGCCCTTTGCAGAGGGAAGCATAGGTTGCCATGCGCTTTTATGGTTGGATGCACAAAATCTTAATGCGAAAGAACGTCACTTTATATTGCCCCTTGTGATATGAACCTTTATTATGCAGTCCGTCACTTTTATTACTTCCACATCACAAGATCGTATAAAGATTATTTCTCCCACACTAATCATACATATTTAGAGCAATTTTTATTGCTTTGCACCGATGACAACTTACTTGAAGGATCTTACTCAATCCATAGGTAGATATGGTGGACTCTCATGGCAAAACTGGTTTAAGGGTATTTGGAAGCACAAGTAGTATCTCTACTTGGTGCTGAGAATTTGGCTAGCATGAGGGGGAAAGGCAAGCTCGACATGTTGGATGATCCATGACAACATACTTTATTTCAGATATAAGAAAACATAACCCATTACGTTGTCTTCGTTGTCCAACATCAACTCTTTAGCATGTCATATTTTGATGAGTGCTCCCAATCATAAAAGATGTCAATAATAGTATATTTATATGTGAAACCTCTCTTTCCTTATTACTTCCTATTAATTGCAATGATGACCAAAGCTATGTCTGCCAACTCCCAACAACTTTTAATCATCACCCTCTTTCTATGTGAAGTCATCACTATCAATAAGATCAATATGAACTTTTGTTTCTTCTTATTCTTTTTCTCTTTTCTTTTATTCACCCAAGATCATAGCAAGGAAATCAAGCCCTTGACTCAACACTAATCTTTATTATATAGCTCACGGACTCGATTACATAGAGAGATCATAAAGCAAAACTTAAAACTAGATCATGCCATAAACTTTATTCTACTAAATCAAAATACTACTAATAGGATCGAACTAAGGAAAACTATAAAGATAAGAGTTGTGATTGTGATACGATACCAGGGCACCTCCCCCAAGCTTGGCAGCTGCCAAGGGGAGTGCCCATACCCATGTGATTATGTCTCCTTCTTTGTTGTTGGTGAAATATTCTTGGTGATGATTCCTCTCAGGATACGGTTCTCCTCCTCGAGCTTGTTGACTTGCTGCTTGAGGTCCATTGTTTCCTTACGAAGCTTTCCTATGACGGCTAAAGCTCCTTGCACCCAAGGGTGTTTCATAGTTGTGGGAGAACAAGTGACACTCCTCTTCATATTTTCATAAGAAAGAAATCTAACATTGGAAGGGATAACCGAGTTTGGAATAGCTGAGCTCTGTGGTTCCCCCATCATGAACCCATCTCGGAAGCGAGAGGTGACTTCTTGATCCTCCATGGCATCTATCCTCATTAAGTCATCCTCCATCTCCTCCTCCGTTGTTGGCCCAAAGTGGTCAGGGTCGCTGTTTGCCCTTGGTTCCGGTGCCAGATTAGATACCCGGCTCTCCCCGACTGACTCTTGAGAAGACATCTTGCTCTAATCTACAGCAGCAACAGCTCGAAACAAAAACAGAGGATATTTGCGTGATACGGGAGTCAAAACCTTCGGGAGAATATATAATGAATTTTTACCGACCAAAATATGTGTCGTGTACGAAAACGGAGTCCGGAGGGCACACGAGGAGCTCACGAGGTAGGGGGGCACGCCCAGGGGGGTAGGGCGTGCCCTCCACCCTCATGGGGCCCTCGTGTCCTTCGCGGACTGCTACTTAATTTTCTATTTTTCTAAATTTTCCAAAATGGAGAAATATTGCCTTAAAAATTGTTTTGGAGTCGGTTTACTTACCGTGCCACATACCTATTCCTTTTCGGAGTGTGAAACGTTCTGGAAAGTGTCCCTTATGTATTCCTCCGGGGTTACGGTTTCAATAATATTGGTTTCAACATTTATGGGATTACCTGAGATATAATGTTTGATTCTTTGCCCGTTTACCACCTTCGGATTTGTGCCTTCAAAGTTGTTTATTTTTATGGCACCGGAACGATAGACCTCCCCGATAACATAGGGACCTTCCCATTTAGAGAGAAGTTTTCCTGCAAAAAATCTTAAACGAGAGTTGTATAGCAATACATAATCACCTACATTAAACTCACGCTTTTGTATCCTTTTGTCATGCCATCTTTTAACCTTTTCTTTAAACAACTTGGCATTTTCATAAGCTTGGGTTCTCCATTCATCAAGTGAGCTAATATCAAATAACCTCTTTTCACCGGCAAGTTTGAAATCATAATTGAGCTCTTTAATAGCCCAATATGCCTTATGTTCTAGTTCGAGAGGTCAGTGACATGCTTTTCCATATACCATTTTATATAGAGACATACCCATAGGATTTTTATATGCAGTTCTATAGGCCCATAATGCATCATCAAGTTTCTTGGACCAATTCCTTCTAGACCTATTGACAGTCTTTTGCAAAATTAGTTTGAGTTCTCTATTACTCAATTCTACTTGACCACTAGACTGTGGGTGATACAGAGATGCAATTCTATGATTGAGGTCATATTTAGCAAGCATTTTACGGAAAGCGCCATGAATAAAATGTGAACCACCATCAGTCATTAAATATCCAGGAACTCCAAACCTCAGAAAAATAACTTCTTTAAGCATTTTAATAGAAGTGTTATGATCAACACTACTAGTTGGAATAGCTTCTACCCACTTAGTAACGTAATCAACAACAACTAAAATATGTGTATATTCATTAGAGGCAGGAAAAGGTCCCATATAATCAAAGCCCCAAACATCAAATGGTTCAATAACAAGTGAATAATTCATAGGCATTTCTTGACGTCTACTAATATTACCAATTCTTTGACATTCATCACAAGATAGGACAAACTTACGGGCATCCTTGAAGAGAGTAGGCCAATAAAAACCGGATTGCAATACCTTATGTGCAGTTCTATCTCCCGCGTGGTGTCCTCCATAAGTTTCGGAGTGGCACTTGCGTAGGATCTGTTCCTATTCACGCTCAGGTACACAACGTCTAATAACACCATCTACTCCTTCTTTATAAAGATGTGGGTCATCCCAAAAGTAATGCCTCAAATCATAGAAGAACTTTTTTTGTTGGTATGTGAAGCTAGGTGGTATAAATTTAGCAACTATGTAATTAGCATAATCAGCATACCAAGGGGTACTACGAGAAGTACTTATGATTTTTAATTGTTCATCAGGGAAACTATCATCAATAGGTAGTGGGTCATCAAGAACATTCTCTAACCTAGATAAGTTGTCTGCTGTTCTCAGCTCCTTTTCTATCAACAATATGCAAATCAAATTCTTGTAGCAAGAGAACCCATCTAATAAGTCTAGGTTTAGCATCTTTCTTCTCCATAAGATATTTAATAGCAGCATGATCAGTGTGGATAGTTACTTTAGAATCAATAATATAAGGTCTGAACCTATCACAAGCAAATACAACTGCTAAAATTTCTTTTTCAGTAGTAGCATAATTTCTTTGAGCATTGTCTAGAGTCTTACTAGCATAATGGATAACATTTGATTTCTTACCAACTCTTTGCCCTAGAACAGCACCTACGGCATAATCGCTAGCATCACACATAATTTCAAAGGGTAAATTCCAATCAGGTGGCTGAACAATAGGTGCAGAGACTAATGCTTTCTTAAGTATTTCAAATGCTTCTACACAATCATCATCAAAGACAAATGGTATATCTTTTTGTAATAAATTAGTCAGAGGCCGAGAAATTTTTGAGAAGTCCTTAATGAACCTCCTATAAAATCCGGCGTGACCAAGGAAACTTATTATACCTTTGATGTCCTTGGGACATGGCATCTTTTCAATAGCATCAACCTTGGCTTTATCAACTTCAATACCTCTTTCAGAAACTTTATGCCCCAAGACGATACCTTCATTAATCATAAAGTGGCACTTTTCCCAATTCAAGACAAGATTAGTTTCTTCACATCTCTGCAAAACTCGATCAAGATTGCTCAAGCAATCATCAAAAGAGGAACCATAGACGGAAAAGTCGTCCATGAAAACCTCACAAATCTTTTCACAAAAGTCAGAGAATATAGCCATCATGCATCTTTGAAAGGTAGCAGGTGCATTACATAAACCAAAAGGCATACGTCTATAAGAAAAAGTACCAAAAGGGCATGTAAAAGTAGTCTTTGATTGATGTTTAGCCGACACAGGTATTTGAGAGAAACCGGAATAACCATCTAGAAAGCAGTAATGTGTATGTTTGCATAATCTTTCTAGCATTTGATCGATAAAAGGTAAGGGGTAATGATCTTTCTTAGTAGCCTTATTTAATTTGCAGAAATCAATTACCATCCTATAACCTGTAATAATTCTTTGTGGAATCAATTCATCTTTATCATTAGGAACAACAGTAATACCTCCCTTCTTAGGGACACAATGAACAGGACTTACCCACTGACTATCAGCAACGGGATAAATTATACCTGCCTCCAGAAGCTTTAGTATTTCTTTTCTTACCACTTCTTTCATTTTAGGATTCAAACATCGTTGAGGATCACGAATTGGTTTGGCATCTGCTTCCAAATTTATTTTATGTTGACATAGAGTGGGACTAATGCCCTTAAGATCATCAAGAGTATATCCAATAGCAGCACGGTGCTTCTTCAGAATTTTCAATAATCTTTCTTCTTCATGCTCTGAAAGGTTAGCACTAATAATAACAGGATATATTTTCTTTTCATCAAGATAAGCATATTTAAGATTATCAGGCAACGGTTTAAGCTCAAACACGGGATCACCCTTGGGTGGAGGAGGATCCCCTAGGATTTCAACAGGAAAATTGTGTTTCAACATAGGTTCGTGTTTAAAGAATACTTCATCTATTTCCCTTCTTTCATTCATAAACATATCATTCTCATGATCTAGCAAATATTGTTCTAAAGGATCAGTAGGGGGTACAGCAATAGAAGCAAGACCAATAATTTCATCCTTACTAGGCAATTCTTCTTCACGGTGTTGTTTACTAAATTTAGAGAGATTAAATTCATGAGTCATATCATCTAAGCCAACAGTTACAACATCCCTTGTGCAATCTATGGTAGCATTAACAGTATTTAAGAAGTGTCTACCAAATATAATGGGACAAAAGCTATCTTGTGGGGAACCAAGAACAAGAAAATCAGCAGGATATTTAGTTTTCCCACACAAGACTTCAACATCTCTAACAATTCCCATTGGTGAAATAGTATATCTATTAGCAAGTTCAATAGTAACATCAATTTCTTCTAACTCAACAGGTGCAATGTCATGCATAATTTCTTTGTATAAGTCAATAGGTATTGCACTAGCACTAGCACCCATATCACATAAGCCATGATAACAATGATCTCCTATTTTAACAGAAATAACATGCATGCCTACCACAGGTCTAGGTTTATCTGTATCACGGGGTTTAGCAATTCTAGCAGTTTCTATTGGAGATATGCCCTAGAGGCAATCATGTACGATGATATTTCCTATGTGTTTATGAATAAAGATAGTCCTTGGACATTATTAATGATGTGTATCAGCAAGTACGTGACTTGTTTGTGGGACTATGCATGGTATGATGACTGTCCTAAAAGGTCCCTAGTCGAAAGGGCTGTGTGGATGCGCAGCCAACTAGACTAGCATATGACACGGTCGATGGCTTGGTCTCACTAGCCATGGAGCATTGGATGCTAATCGGATAATATGGACTTGGAAGGATTTGGTCGGATTCGACGTAGTCGGATCCGAGTCGAGATAAGGTCCAAGCCGGACAGACCCCACTATGAGACGTAGCGATATGTCATCTGTGAGTCTCTAGTACAACATATGTTCTATGTCCTAAGACCTGAGCTGACGCATGTACTCGGGATGGTGATAGACTTGCTTTGGGCCGACCAAACGCTACTCCGTAACTGGGTAGTTATAAAGGTAGGTTTCGGGTTTGTCCAGAACCATGCTGCGAGACGTAGTCGAGCAAGATGGGATTTGCCCCTCCGACCAGGAGAGATATACTCTAGGCCCCTCGTGTGATCCGACCAGGATAAGCATGGCCATGCGACAAGGATTATGAGATAATCCAGTTTTGTGGTCGGCATCACTGAAACGAGAAAGAGGTCGGGCTAGCACAAGGATGACAGACTCGCCTTGAGCTCGACAACATATATCGTGTGGCAAAAGGAATGGAAGCATGATGTACAGGTTCGCTAACCAGCTTCATAGTCTGCTTGGTGTTCGACATGCCTTGCTAGAGGCCGCTACCAACCGTGCAGTTCGGAGGTGATCCGAACTGCGACCAAGCCGACTTGAACCTAAGGGGCCACGCGCTTAAGGGAAGGAACCTACGAGGTCGGATCCGAGGACACTGGTCGAATGTGATCCGAACTGTATTTGGATTGTGGCCGAGTAGACTTATGGGATTTAGGGTCTGTGCGAGGCCCAAGAGTGTTGAGCCCGTGACGGACGCCTATATATATATATATAGTGGAGGTGCGACACACTCTTTGGCTGATCGCTTCGGCACTGTCACTAGGGTTTGCATGTGTTGCGAATAGACACCTCCACTCACCGCCGGTTGTGTGATCGGACCTAGCAGTCCGCCGCACGACGTTCCTCCTGCACGCGCAGATACCGTTAGAGGCGGTGCACTTGCGCCGCTCCGGTGAACCTGTACATGGGAATCGACCACCGGTTGTACGAGGGAGATCAGACAAGGAGGAGATGATCTACGCGGGTGCGCTGCCCCAACTCTTCTTCCGCTGCACGACACTGCGCATCTAGTGTCGTGGTTCTAAGTCTGACAGTAGTGTAGGGGGGTAAGTATGGAGACGCAAGATCTTAGCTATGGAGAAGTTGTAAGCACGCAAGGTTTACGAGTTTAGGCCCTTCTCGGAGGAAGTAATAGCCCTACGTCTCGGAGCCCGGAGGCGGTCGACTGGATTATGTGAGTATGAGTTACAGAGGTGCGAACCCTTATCTCGGAGGAGGGGGGTGGCTTATATAGAGTGCGCCAGGACCCCGGCCAGCCCACATTACAAAGGGTTTAATGTACATTAAGGCAGGGCGTTACTGGTAACGCTATTAATAAAGTGCTATGATGACCATAAAAGCTATTTAATGACCGACCGTTAGCGTGCGGAGTGACTTCAGGTCTCCTAGCCGTCGAGTGGTTGGATCTTGGTCGAGTGATTGCTTCTTGGTCGAGTGTCTTCGAGTCTGTCGAGTGGAACACCTCCAAGTCGATTGAAAGGCGGTTTCTTCTAGAGATGTCCTTGGGTAGGGCAGTTAGGACAGGTCCATGACCCTACCCTAGGTACATAGCTTCATCATTAGCCCCCGAATGGATCGAGGTTTGAGTGGGGAAGGAGTTGAGAACCTCTTCGACTCGTTTTTCATGCCGTGAGCATATCTTGTTCCGGATCAATGGACCTGAGTGATGACAGCAACTTCCTTTTCAGTCGCCTTGATCCATTCTTAATTCTTCCTCGAGTGAGTTTCTTCACTTGTAAAGCTCCGAGTGACGGTGCGGAGGAGATCTTTTAGTCTGACAAGTTTGTTTGCTGCCCGTAGATTTCGTGGGATCCGAATTTTGGGAAGCGCGCGAGACGGGGGAGGCCACAGTAATCGGATGGGATAGAGCGGAGATGCCTCGATCCCCGTGCCGCCTTTTTCGCCACGTACCGCGCGTGCGTTCATTACGGGATTTGACAGAGCCACGTGGGCCTACCCGTCAGCCACTCGGAAGCGGCCTCATATGAGGCGTTGGACCGGGGTCTCCCGAATAGTGCGTTCCCATTTCTTCTTCTCCTCTTCACGCCCCTCCGCTGCGCTCGTTCTCGCCCCAGCATCACCGCTCCGTACGCATCTCACCGGCGATAATGGCGAAGGAGAAGACGGCGGCTCTGGAGCGGGCAAAGAAGGCGACGACGAGGTCGAAGGGGAAGGCGACCAGCTGGGGCGGATCTTCCTCGTGGACCGGCCTGCTGAGGGGCTGGATCCAGGGCGACTGGATCCACTCGAGGATCACCCAAGAAGACCTCGATGACCTGGCCGAAGGGGGGCTGATCCCCTATGACTCGGCGTGGCTTCCGGGGAAGGAATCTGAGCCGCAACCTCGGGAGGGTGAGTGTGTTCTTCTTGCCACCACGTCGACCGTGGATTTTCCTTGCCTCCTCACCCTTTCTTTTGAGGGTTTCTGAACTTCTTTGGGGCACAACTCCACCATTTTACCCCCAACTCGATCGTTTATCTCGCCGCTTTCATTTCTTTGTGTGAGAATTTCCTGGGTTGCCGGCCTCACTGGGGTCTTTTCAAGCATATTTTCACTTGTCGCTCCCAGATAGTGAAAAAGGCTAATCTGAGTGATGAGAGGACCCAAGTAATCCAGATGTGTGGGGGTCTTGGCATCCAGACGAGAGGGAAAAGCTCCTTTCCGGCCATGATTCTTCCTGACTCGGTTCGCGGATGGCAATCGACCTGGTTTTACTGTAAAGACTAGTCGACGCCAGGGCAATCGACTGGCCTCCCTACCATGGACCGAGTGGAGAAACCCTCCCCTTTGAAGGTGCTCCCGGAGGAGAAGGCGCACATGAAGCTGTTGGTCGATCGAGTGGTCCAGCTTATGCGTGACGGGGTCACTGGTATGGATCTCTTGGAGGTCTTCCTTCAGCGGTGCATGCAACCTCTTCAAGCTCGAGACCATCCGATGTGGATGTATTCGGGTCTTGAAGACTCCACTCGGATCCATCCGGAGGAGGTCGAGGACGACACACTGGAGAAGTGGCTGTCGGGCATTACCGGGAACAAGGACAATCCTAGGGGAGCTAGGAGAGTTCCCCCGTTCGACCAATCTCATGCACCAGAGCAGGTCTGATTCTGAGTTTTTGCTTGTAACCTGAATTCACTCGCGCAGCTGCCTATATTGCGTCGACTGACTTTGTTCTCCCTGCTTCCTTTTAGGCTATTATTGAAATGTATTCAATGCCCAATGGGGAGCAAGAGCAAGCACTGGAAGGTGAGGCGAGTGGCGGCGACAGTGGCGAGTGGACTTCCGATGGTGAAGGGGATGGAGGAAGCGACGGCTCAAGTGATGGAGAAGAAGTCGAGTCGCCCCCTCGCAGGGAGAGGCGATCCAAGCTCGACCAAGAACGGCCGAGTGCCCGCGACAAGGCAACTACTCAGGCTTGTCAGTCTTTGAAGCATCCTCGGATCTCTTCACCAACCCCGACTGAGAAGGCGCCAAAGCACCCAAAAGTTTCAGAGCCGAGGACTCGGAAGGCGTTGCCGAAGATCAAGATTGATATCCCCGTCGCCTCCGCGTGAGTGTCTCTCTTTGTATTCACTCGACGCTCCGCGCTATTTGTTTTTCTTGTTTTGACTGGACGGACTTTGGAATTGTCAGCGCTGCCACTTCCGGGACCTCAGCTTACAGGGATGATGATGAGGTGATGGAGGATGCAGTCACTTCTAATCCGGGTATGATTTCTGCCATACTATCTTTACTCGGTCGATTCAACTGCAATGTGCATCATTGGGTGACGTGATTTTGGCAATTGAACTTTGCACAGCTCCCAACATTATTGACCTCCCTGATGATGATGAAGAGTCCGAGAGGCCTTTGACGAGGAAGAATAGGCGAGCTCCTGTAAGTGAGGCGCTATAGCCGACACCGAGGGCGGATCCAGTCGTTCAGGACACTGGTGACGTCAATCGGGGTTCTGTTACCTTCGCCGAGCCACTGTCGAGTGCCTTGCCTTCTTCGTCGACTGCTCGAGCCCCTGTCGACCCGCCTTCACTTTTTGCGACCCATCATGTCCCAGAGGACGAGGTGAATGCTGCTAGGGAAGCCATACGCCAGGCGGGCATTATGATGGAGAAGATGAAGACGGTGCGGGACGCCAGCCAAGCCGCCTATGATGCCAGCTCGGCTCTCCAGAGCAATGTTCAGGTTAGTTGGTCGCCGCTTGTTCTGTTAGGATATGCTACCTGAAGATTCTTTCCGAAAACCTTTGCACCTGTACACCCACTGGGTGCGTCGATTGAATTTTTGGACTAGTGGGGGCACGCTGAGTGCACCCACTGGGTGTAGTCCCCGAGACTACGGTGGACTGCTGGCAGTCGACTGTAGTCTTTGTATTTTGCCTAATGTATAAACCAAACTGGTAGTTTGTCTCTTCCACTCGGTTTGGTCGAGTGGGATCAGAACCGGTGGGGGCACGCTAAGTGCTCCCACTAGGTGTAGTCCCCGAGACTACGGTGGACTGCTGGCAGTCGACTGTAGTCTGAGTTCTACTTTCTCTCTTTATGCCCCTTTTTTTGAACTCGACTTCGGCGGGCCAAGTCGAGTGGGATCAGAACCGGTGGGGGCACGCTAAGTGCACCCACTGGGTGTAGTCCCCGAGACTATGGTGGACCGCGGGCAGTCGACACTAGTCTTAGTATTTATTGCCTTTGTTGTTTTTTGCTGTAAAAATAACTTCTCCCCTTCTATTTCAGAAATATTTTGATCTTGGAGCTCGCTTTGCTGACATGGAGAAGCAGTAGATTCAACTGAACCTTGACTTGGAGCTGGCCAGGACAGAGCTGCAAAAGGTCAGAGACGGCGCCACAGGTAAGACGAGTTTGTCGACTGGTCAGTTTTAGGCTTGAGTACCCTTCTGCTATTTCTGAATCAATCATCATTTCTTTGTAGAAAAACCGAGAGAAGCTCTGGCGAAGAAGGATCAGGATTTGGCCGCTGCTCGTAAGGAGGCTGACGACAAGACCGCTCTGGCCGAACAGAAGCTGGCTTCGGTCGGCCTGTTGGAAGAAGAGAATACCAGGCTCAAGACCGCTCTGAATGACTCCAACAAGGAGTGCTCGCGCTGGAAGAAGGCGAATCTCGTCCAGGACGAGAAAATGGAAGGCATTGCTCGCAGGAGGGATGATCTGGAGAGCTATATGAGAAGTCTTGCCAAGAAGTTGTTCATCAAGCTTGAAGGTGCACATTCTGTTCCGACTGATTTTTTTTGTGTCGACTCAATGTACGAAAATTGACTTATCCTTGGATCGTGAATGCAGAGTTTTGCCAAAACTTTGAAGAGGAGACTGGGCGGATTGAACCAGGTTTGGATCCAATCAACTCTCCCGTGAAAGATGAAACTGCCATGAATTTGCTCCGTTTGGAATCTCGCATCGACAGTGCCATGGACTACTTGGCTCGACTGAAGGTTGCCATGTCGCGGATTTACCCGGCACTTTGGCCAGAGGATGTGCTCCAAAATGATATTGAGTCCCTGATGACTCGACTAAATGAAATCCCCGACCGAGTGCAGGAGTGGAAGAAGTCTGCTGCTCGGTGTGGCGCTGACGTGGCTCTGTCTTTGGTTCGTGTCCACTGCAAGGAGGTGCGACAGGACAAACTGGCAGCAATCAAGGTCGCCAACACCCAAAAGCATGACTTCCGAACCTTTATGGAGACTTTCATTGCTGCAGCCACTCGGATAGTCGACGGCGTCGACCTGGATGAGTTCGTCGAGCCTGCCAGCCCTCCTCCCGCAGAGTGAACAAACTCTTATGTCCACCTTAAATTTGCCTCGGAATGCCGAGTGGTTTTTGTAACCGTTAAACTTTTTTGGGCTGCATGCCCGAGTACTTCCATCTGTGATCTGGAACCTTTGGAATTTACCCGAACTTGGTTTACCGTTGAATATCTTTATGAATCTCCTGCTGAGTGAACCCATTCTTCATTCGAGACAACTTTGCATTCGCGGCGTAGCTCCGAAGGAGAGGGAAGTAGTCGACCCATGTCTTGTATTTGTGGCGAAGCTCCCCAGGGGAAGGCGGCGGTCGACCCACACCCTGTTACTGCAGAGTGGGACAGAGCGCACATTGTATTTGTGGCGAAGCTCTCCAGGAGAAGGTGGCACTCGACCCGCACTTTGTTACTGTAGAGCGGGATGAATCGCGCATTGTATTTGTGGCGAAGCTCCCCAGGAGAAGGTGGCAGTCGACCTGCCCCTCGTCGTCCTTGAGGAATGAGATGTGTTTCGTACTTAGGCGAGTTCTGGACTATAGCTAAGGCCCCGAGTGGGAGGATTGCTCTCCACTCGGTAGGATTTTTTCGAACATAGGCGAGTGCGGGACTGCAGCTAAGTCTCCAAGTGAGAGAACTTAGGCGAGTACTGGACTGCAGCTAAGCCCCTGAGTGGGAGGATTGCTCTCCACTCGGTAGGATTTTTTCAAACTTAGGCGAGTGCTGGACTGCAGCTAAGCCCCCGAGTGGAGAACTTAGGCGAGTACTGGACTGCAGCTAAGCCCCCGAGTGGGAGGATTGCTCTCCACTCGGTAGGATTTTTTCAAACTTAGGT
>NC_041380.1:421665294-421674753 GCF_002162155.2 Triticum dicoccoides
AGTTAAGCCCCCGAGTGGGAGGATTGCTCTCTGCTCGGTAGGATTTTTTCAAACTTAGGCGAGTGCTGGACTGCAGCTAAGCCCCCAAGTGGGAGAACTTAGGCGAGTACTAGACTGCAGCTAAGCCCCCGAGTGGGAGGATTGCTCTCCGCTCGGTAGGATTTTTTCAAACTTTGGCGAAACGGATTCGCAGCTAAGCCCCCGAGTGGGAGGCTGGCTCGCCACTCGGTAGGAAATTGTTTTTACAAACTTAGGCGAAGCGGATTCATAGCTAAGCCACCCACTGGGGGATTTCTTACGCAAACAAAAACAATAATAATCACTGGGAAAATTATAACGCTCTTGTCTTTGATAAATAAACTACAGGAGTTTTTCTTATTACATCTCATCCGAGTGAGAATTCAAGTATAAAAGGGGCGAAGTAGCTCCGCATTCCAGGCTCGTGGCTCATCAATCTGGCGATCGACATTGTAGAGGTGGTATGCTCCATTGTGGAGGACTCTGGTGACTATGAAGGGGCGTTCCCAAGTAGGAGCGAGCTTGTGTGGTTTCTGCTGAGCCACTCGGAGGACTAAGTCTCCTTCTTGGAAGGCTCAACTCTTCACATTTCTGGCATGGAATCGACGCAAGTCTTGCTGATAGATGGTCGATCGAATCAAGGCCATTTACCTTTCTTCTTCTAAGAGGTCGACTGCATCCTGCCGGGCTTGTTCTGCTTCATCTTCTGAGTAGAGCTCGACTCTGGGAGCATTGTGAAGCAGGTCACTCGGTAAGACTGCTTCGGCCCCGTAGACCAGAAAGAATGGGGTTCTTCCGGTCGATCGATTCAGGGTTGTCCTCAATCCCCAAAGGACTGATGGAAGCTCGTTGACCCATGCACCTGCTGCGTGCTTGAGATCGCGCATCAATCGGGGTTTCAGTCCTTTGAGAATTAGGCCGTTTGCCCTTTCTGCTTGCCCATTCGACTGGGGGTGAGCGACCGAAGCATAGTCGACCTGAGTGCCCTGAGAGGCGCAAAAGGCCCTGAATTTGTCGGAATCGAAGTTTGACCCGTTGTCGGTGATGATGCTGTGTGGAACTCCATATCTGAATATCAACTCTCTGATCAAACTGATAGTGGTGCAGGCATCAAGATTCTTGATAGGCTTGGCTTCAATCCATTTGGTGAACTTGTCGACTGCTACCAGCACATGAGTGAAGCTGCCCCTGCCTGTTCTCAGTGGTCCAACCATGTCCAACCCCAAACAGTGAAAGGCCAGACGAGTGGAATGGTTTTCAGGGCTGACGCGGGCTTGTGTGGCATATTGGAGTAATACTGACATCCTGCACATTTGTCGACTATCTCTTTGGCCATCTCATTGGCTCTTGGCCAGTAGAACCCCGCTCGGTATGCTTTAGGCACAATGGTCCAAGAGGACGCATGATGACCACAGGTCCCCGAGTGGATATCGTTAAGGATCATCTGACCTTCTTCTGGCATAATACACTTCTGGCCGACCCCAGTCGCGCTTTCTCTATATAACTGTCCCTTTATGACTGTAAAGGCCTTGGATCGACGGATGATCTGTCGAGCCTCTTCTTCGTCTTCTGGGAGTTCTTTCCTTAGGATGTACGCGATGTATGGTTCTGTCCAGACGGGAGTGATAACCAAGACTTCCATGATCAGGTCGACCACAGCTGGAACTTCAACTTCAGTCGGATCCGTGGCACTTTTTGGCTGCGGGGCCTCTTCAGTGAAGGGATCCTCCTGGACTGATGGTGTGTGGATGTGTTCCAAAAACACATTTCTGGGAATGGCTTCTCTTTTGGAACCTATTTTTGCCAGATCATCAGCTGCTTGATTTTTCAGTCGGGGTATGTGATGAAGCTCTAACCCCTCGAATTTCTTCTCCAGCTTTCTCACTACATTGCAATAACCAGTCATGGCTGGACTTCTAACGTCCCATTCCTTCATCACTTGATTGACCACCAAATCTGAGTCGCCATAGACCTTGAGGCGACGGATGCCGAGTGAAATGGCCATGCACAACCCATATAAAAGTGCTTCGTATTCTGCCTCGTTGTTAGAGGAATCAAAGTGGATTTGAAGAACATATCTGAGTTTATCTCCTCTGGGGGAGACCAACACCACTCCGGCTCCGGAACCATTTAGCATCTTGGAACCGTCAAAGAACATGGTCCAATGCTCCGAGTGAACCTAAGTCGGCAGTTGCTGTTCAATCCACTCGGCGACGAAATCCGCGATTGCCTGGGACTTGATAGCTTTCTTTGCCTCAAACTTGATATCTAGAGGAAGGAGTTCAATCGCCCATTTTGCCACTCGACCAGTTGCGTCCCTGTTATGCAAGATCTCTGACAACGGAGCGTCGCTGACGATTGTAATGGAATGATCAGATAAGTAGTGGGCAACTTTCTTTGTGGTCATATAAATCCCATATACGAGCTTCTAATAATGAGGATATCTTTGCTTCGATGGGGTCAAGACTTCAGAAATATAATACACTGGGCGCTGAACTTTGAAGGTTTTCCCTTCTTCTTCCCGCTCGACCGTAAGTACCATACTGACGACTTGTCATGTGGCTGCAATGTAAAGCAGCAAAGGCTCCTTGCTGATTGGGGCAGCAAGCACCGTCTGGGTGGAGAGCAGAGCTTTGAGCTCTGCGAACGCTGCGTCAGCTTCAGGAGTCCACTCGAACTTGTCAGACTTCTTCATCAATCGGTAAAGAGGTAATGCCTTTTCACCGAGATGAGATATGAATCGACTTAGGGCGGCCAAGCAACCAGTACACTTCTGAACATCGTGCACTCGCACAGGACATTTCATTCGGAGTATGGTACCGACTTTTTCTAGATTGGCATCGATTCCCCATTCGGAAATGAGAAAACCGAGTAACTTTCCGCCAGGAACCCCGAATGTGCATTTTGATGGATTAAGCTTGATATCGAACCTTGTGAGGTTGGCAAAGGTTTCAGCAAGGTCAGTCAGCAGGTCGGAACCCTTCCGTGACTTGACCACAATATCATCCATGTACGCTTCCACATTCCGACTGATTTGGGTGAGCAAACACTTCTGAATCATCCTCATGAATGTGGCTCCGGCATTCTTGAGGCCGAATGGCATGGTAACATAACAGAAGCACCCAAAAGGAGTGATGAAAGTTGTTTTGATCTCGTCAGGCCCATACAGACGGATCTGATGGTACCCAGAATAAGCGTCTAAAAAAGACAGTCGCTCACATCCCGCAGTCGAGTCGACTATCTGGTCGATGCGGGGGAGAGGAAAATGATCTTTCGGGCAGGCCCGATTGATATGTTTAAAGTCAATGCACATGCGAAGTGACTTGTCCTTCTTGGGGACCATGACAACATTGGCGAGCCACTCGGAGTGGTAGATTTCTCGGATGAATTCCGCCGCTAAGAGCCGAGCTACCTCTTCGCCAATGGCCTTTCTCTTCTGGACGGTGGACCGTCGGAGATGTTCCTTGACAGGTTTTATTTTTGAGTCGACTCTTAGGCGGTGCTCAGCCAGCTCCCTGGGAAAACCCGGCATGTCAGAGGGCTTCCATGCGAAAATGTCCCAGTTCTCACGGAGGAACTGGATGAGCGCTTCTTCCTATTTGGAGTCGAGTGTTGTCAAGATATGAGTTGGAGCAGCGCTGGGGTCGGTCGGGTGGATGTGAGCTGTCTTCGTATCGCCAGTCGACTGAAAAGCTGACTCTGTAGCGGGCTTCTTGGCTCGCAACAAATCACTCGGGTCTGCAGTATTCTGGTACTCCTGCAACTCCACCACTGCCATCTGACCATCGGTGATCTTCAAACCTTTTTGAAAACATTCTTCCGCTTTCTTCCGATTGCCCGTAATAGTGATCACGCCTTTGGGGCCAAGCATCTTCAATTTGAGATACACATAACACGGTCGGGCCATGAAGCTTGCATAAGCCGGCCTGCCCACAATAGCGTGGTAGGCACTCTGGAAGTCTACAACTTCAAATGTCAACTTCTCTTTGCGGTAATTCTTGGAATCACCGAAAACCACATCAAGAGCAATTTGGCCGAGTGATTCAGCCTTCTTCCCAGGAATGACTCCATGGAAACTCATGTTGCTGGCACTGAGTCTGGACATCGGAATGCCCATCCCTTTCAACGTCTCAGCATACAATACGTTCAAACCACTGCCACCATCCATCAAGACTTTGGTCAGTCGAGTGCCTTCAACCACTGGGTCGACCACCAGAGCTTGCCTCCCAGGGGTGGCAATATGCGTTGGGTGATCGGATTGGTCGAACGTGATGGCAGTCTGGGACCATTTCAAATAACTTGGTGTCGCCGGAGCAACCATATTCACCTCTCGGTTGATGACTTTCAGTCGACTTTTGCTCTCAACATCAGCAAAAATCATCAAGGTGGAATTGACTTGAGGGTATCTTTTGTCACTGTCCTCTTTGTCCTCGACCTTGTCCGACTCCTTTTCCTTACCTTTAGGCTGTTTGCCCTAGAACTGCTGGATTAAGAGTCGACACTGTCGAGTGGTATGTTTCGGGTAAATGAAATTACCCTCTTCATCTTTCTTTGTGTGGACGAGACATGGCAAGTCCAACACATCATTTCCATCCTGGTCTTTAACCTCTTTGGGGTTCCAAGGCCCTTTAGGTTTCCCTTTAAACTTTCCTTGGGTTAAAGCCAAGGCTTCCCCAGGAGCCGCTGGCTCGGCTTTCCGCTTCTGTTTCCGATTGGAATTGCCTCCGGGCTCTTGGGAGACTGACTTGAGTTTGCCACTCCTCAGTCGATCCTCATCTTCGCCATTAGCGTACTTGGTGGCAATCTCCATCATCCGATTCAGGGACATATCCCCGGTTCGACCGAATTTCAAATTCAGTTCTCTGTACTTGACGCCTTCCTTGAAGGCACAAACTGCTTGGTGGTCAGGCACATTCTCCACCGAGTGATTTAACGTGATCCACCTCTGGATGTAATCCCTCAAAGTTTCATTCGGCTTCTGTACACAAGACCGCAGTTCCGTCAGCCCTGCCGGTCGCTTGCACGTGCCTTCAAATGTGGTGACGAACACTCGAGAGAGATCCTCCCAAGTGTAAATGCTGCTAGGTGCTAACTGGTTCAACCACGCTTTGGCCGAGCTCTCCAACATGAGAGGCAGGTGCTTCATGGCCACTTCATCATTGCCGCCATCGATCTGGACGGCCACTCGGTAATCTTCAAGCCAAGTATCGGGCTTGGACTCGCCAGTGAACTTACCGACTGCAGTCGCCAACCTGAAGTTGGGAGGAATCACAGTGGCCCTGATGGCTCTACTAAAGCATTCTGGCCCCGAAACATGTACTCTGCTGCTGGTAGGTGCATCTCTGTCATGACCTTCTCGGTGAGCCCTGTTCCTGTCGATGAAACCCTAGACGAGAATGGATCTCGCGTCAAAGCCTGGCCCTCTGGGTCGACTGGAATCCTTCGCCCACCACTATGAGGGCGCGTGTCATCCTGCTGGCGAGGCACATACGACCCGCTCCTCGGGGGAGGCGTGGGCACTCGACATCGACCGTCACGATCGACTCGGTGATCATACTGCTCATGGTTCCCATACTGGTCACGCTGGTCTCCACGTCCCTCATGCCTCGGGGGCGATCTCAGGCTGTGAGCCGACTGGACTGTGTCTGCGGCAAAGGATCTGCTGTGAATTCTGTTCCGCGACTGAGAAACAGCGGAATTCTGATCTCCTGCTGCCCGGAGTAACGCTCTGATCTGCAGCAAGCCTCTGCCAGCCTCCGGCTGGGAAGGCTGAATCGACTCTGCTATACGGGCAGCAGCTGCTAAATTCTGAATCGGAGTTCGATATACCTGCAGGGGCGGGAAGAGCTGACGTTGACTGGATTCGGGAACCCGTTGTCGCGCATGCTCGTCGAGTGCTCGCTGGAGGTTCTCCAGTCGAGTGCGCTCGGCCAAGTTTGCTAGGCGCGCGTCCTCCAAGGCGCGAGCCTCGGGGGTTTCTCCAACGATAGGAGTGTGCAGTGCATCCATGTTCCGGCGGCGAAGTTCTTCTCTCTGCAGCGACATGAGAGGCTCGGGAAGATACTCCTCATGGAGACGCGACGGGTCGCCTCCTCCTGCGCCTCCGTCGTTGCGAGGAAAACTGGGAGGACTGGGTGGTCCATCGACCATCAGAACCTTCGCCACCGGATTGCTGCTATCGCACTCAGATGCGGTCTCTGTGGAGCCAGTCGACATGTCGAACAGGCCGTAGAGGGATTCGTCGGGCTCGATTGCCGCGACTTGAGGGGTGGCCGACTGACGTGCCACCGCGTGCCTCACCCACCGCTGAAGTCTCGACCGACCGGAGCGCTTGCGCCGACGGGAAACGGGGAGGGAGGACAACACAGGAGCCGACCGGTAGGGGGTCGACGGTTGCCGCAGGAGAATGCCGCGGACGCACACGCTAAAGTGCATTGCCCCGTGAGCAGGGAGTGCGTCCACGTCGAGCGGAGCCTCCTGGAGCCAAGCAGAGTCGTCGACGATGAACGTGAGCGCGCCGAGACGGATCTCGCGGCCCTCCATCGAAACTCCGCCAAAAACCATGATGATTCGTGTCAGAAAAGGTCGCAACTCCTCCAACAAACGCTAAAACACCTACCCCATGGTGGGCGCCAACTGTCGTGGTTCTAAGTCTGATAGTAGTGTAGGGGGGTAAGTATGGAGAGGCAAGATCTTAGCTATGGAGAAGTTGTAAGCACGCAAGGTTTATGAGTTCAGGCCCTTCTCGGAGGAAGTAATAGCCCTACGTCTCGGAGCCCGGAGGCGGTCGACTGGATTATGTGAGTATGAGTTACAAAGGTGCGAACCCTTGTCTTGGAGGAGGGGGGTGGCTTATATAGAGTGCGCCAGGACCCCGGCCAGCCCACGTTACAAAGGGTTTAATGTACATTAAGGCAGGGTGTTACTGGTAACACTAGTAATAAAGTGCTATGATGACCATAAAAGCTATTTAATGACCGACCGTTAGCGTGCGGAGTGACTTCAGGTCTCCTGGCCATCGAGTGGTTGGATCTTGGTCGAGTGATTGCTTCTTGGTCGAGCGTCTTCGAGTCTATCGAGTGGAACACCTCCAAGTCGATTGAAAGGTGGTTTATTCTAGAGATGTCCTTGGGTAGGGCAGTTAGGACAGGTCCTTGACCCTACCCTAGGTACATAGCTTCATCATCTAGTGGTAACGAACTGTGATCCATCTCCCGTAGCATGTTCTTGGTTGTTCTGCACGTAGGAAATGTTAAATTTGCTGTCGACGCACCCTACCGTAGATTCCGACAGTGGTATCAGAGCCTCTGCTATAGGATTTGGATTCAGATCGTATGCATATTAGATATGTGGAGGCAATAGATGAGATCTGTTGTCATTGATAAGATTTGCTGTGTGCACGGTTGATGAGATCAACTGCACATGGGGATCGATGTGGCTATGTTTTTTGTTGATTGGGATCGATGAGGTCGTGACACGATCTACCCCTACCGGTCGGTTATCCGCCATCGGGGTTAATAGTGAAACGTAAATCCGAATCGGATTCGTGATGATCGATGAGATCGGTCAGATCAGAGAATTTGGCGTGATCGGAGTTCAGATGTGATCTGTAATTTCCGAAAACATCGGGCGCTGCCCGCACCCGCGAGGGCCCCTGCCCCTTCGAACCCCGCCCGCTGACCAGCTAGCGGGACCGCCGTGTGCGTAGCGCCTTGTATTTCGTACATGATCACTCAAACCGGTAGAATACGATTCTATGCATAACTTTATTTTGCAGGGTTTGATGTGAATAGTATGGCTCATGTGTATGTGATGCATGTGTGTAAATTATACATGGCCTGCGTGACATGTTTGGCAGCCGGCAGGAGCCAAAGTGCTGTCATTATATTGTATAATGACCCGCGTGTCGACTTGTGACTCTATGTAAAATTCGTTACTAGTTATAGTAGTTGGATAATAGAGATCAGGTTGGTGGCTTGGCGTCCCGGCGTGACAAATAAGATGGAGTTTCTAGATGGTCATCGGAGTTGGAGCCGACCTGGAAGAACATCCATGAAGGAGCCATACTATTTCACAATATGTGTTTATTTGTGATTGTTATGCTTCCTTGTTTTCTATGCATGTTAGAATGGTAGAAAGATCCCTCATGAATATCAAGCGAATTGCCATCCCCGATGTTGCACCTTCGCACGTCAAGTACGTTTAGTAGTGGGCTCATAAAATTGGGGTGCTACTAGGTGTCCTTGAACTCAAGGGTTCGTGTCGGACACGGACATGCACTACATTAGGTTGACTTGACAAGGCTATCAAAATGGTTTTGGGCCTTGTGGCAAAAGAGGTCAGGAGCCGGGGTATGAGATACCTACCCGACCGACAGGAATTGTATAGAGATACGATTAGCAAGGAGTTGCTTACCGGATAGGCATGTTGTCTAGCAGTGATGCTAAAGCTCACTAGTCGCATGTGCTAGTCGGATCCTGAATCACTGACAGTTTGCGGAGGTGTGCTGACTTCACTGGGAGTATTTTTGTTTAAGGCTAGAATTACTCTACATAAACACATTGCTTAGTGATTGCATATTTTTCTGATGTAGATCAATGGTACCACCTGCTCAACCCAACTTTGCATTGAAATCAATTCTGGAAAAGGATAAACTTGTAACATCCCAAATTTGCAATTTGGAATGTTATACATTAGATCATCATGCATATCATATTTTCCTGCATTTTGGTTGATCCTAGAAATTTCACGCAACTCAAGGACCCACGGAGAGAGTTGGAGATTTCGTTATTTTCATATTTGAGAGTTTTCTCAAATTTGAAAAGAGGATCATTTGATTTATTTATTTCATCTTCA
Organism: Triticum dicoccoides; assembly: GCF_002162155.2. Lineage (NCBI taxonomy): Eukaryota > Viridiplantae > Streptophyta > Magnoliopsida > Poales > Poaceae > Triticum > Triticum dicoccoides. Next base: position 421,674,169 of record NC_041380.1, read on the forward strand.
ATAATTTTTCCGATATCAAAAATATAAGAGAGGGAATAATATGACTTTCCCAAAATTGAGGAAAAATGAAGATTTAATAAATAGATCAAATTTTGTTTGCCGGAGTTTTTTTGCATTTTATTTGGATAGGGAAAATGCGTGTTTTCAAAAATTGCATTTTAGGCCCGGTGTAAAGTTCATTTTGTTCGGCTCATTTTTAGGAGTCGGGGAAAATTTACTTTAGAATTTTTGGAGCTCATTTAGATTTTCTTTCTTTTGTTTTTCTGCGCGCGAAACCGTTTAAAAAAAAAAGAGAGCCAGGCCAGCCGGGCCAAAGGCCCAGCCAGCCAGCCACCGCCCCAGCCTCCCGTGCGCCAGGCGCCAGGCGCAGGAGCGCCAGGCCGCCGCCTCCCCTCGCTCAAGCCGAGACCCAGCGGGACTCTGGCCGGTTAGCCCCCTCTCTTTTCTTTGTTCGTTTTCCTATTCCTACTCTATTTCTTGTCCCCTACCCCAAGAAACCCCCTCCCCTCACCAATATAAATACCCCACACCCCCCCTGCAACACATCAAATCAAACCCCAAGCCCCTCTCCTCCTAAGCCGCAGC
>NC_041380.1:421675277-421692199 GCF_002162155.2 Triticum dicoccoides
ACGGCGCCGCCCTTGTGCATCGCCGCCGCCGCCCAACGCCGCCGTTCGCCAGAGCCCCTCGCCGGAGCCTCGCCGAGGTAGCCGCGCCGCGTCTCTTTTTCTTCCCCGGTCCGGTTTTTCCTAAAAGAACCGTTCCGTTTTCTCTCCGATTCTTTTCTTTTTCTTCCGGTTTTTGTTTCGGTTTTCTTCTGAAACCCTAGATCGGTTTCCCGTTTCTTTTTCGGTTTCTTTTCCGAAAACCCTAGATCGTTTTTCGTTCTTCTTTCGGACCGTTCGTCTCAACGAACGTGATCACCGATTGTTCCCGGTTAACGATGCCCGTTCGTTTAACCGCTCATCTCTTTCTTTTCGTTGGATTTATTCCGCGATCGCGATCTCAGATCCGATCTTCGTTCTAGTCTTTCTTTCCGCTCGTTTATCGGAATCAGGTGATTCAAGCGCCTGGAGTTTCGTCTCGAAACCGCCGTTCCGACTAATCAACTTGAACAAGTTTTTTGCCACAATAAAATTTGACCTAGTTTCAACTTGCTAGAACCGAGTTGTTTTCTTCCGCCGTTTCTTTTTCCGTCGTCTGTTCGGTTCTTTCTTTGCAACCGGAGTTCTTAAGTTGAACTTTCTGGTTCGTTCTCTTGTTCGAGTTTTACCTGTGCATTAGATGAGTACTTATTGTGTGCTTCTTGTTTGTCTGCGATAGATCACCCGGATTGCGCCGCTTGTTACTTCGAAACCCTAGGACTCGCGGATCATCAGCAAGGCAAGTAACACTTTGATCATACTTTTTCTACAACCCATGTTTTATTGCATTAGATCAATCCTCTCACATTGCATGATTAGGATCTAATTAAATTGTGGGATGGGAAGTAGATGAGGTAGTACCTATCACCTGTACTATTATGAAACCTTTGGGAGTTACTTCTACGTTTGCTTATTATGCCATGCTATGCTAGTAGACGTGGATTGGGTGAGTGATATCCATGACAGATGTGAGATTGATAATTTTAATGGTTTATCTAAGGTGGCAACTTAAACACACATCTGGGTGGATTGAGGCACCTGATGTCTATTAGGACTTGCCTGTTTTATTTTGGACCGCCACCCAGGCTCAAAGGGATCATAAGATCTTTCAAACTAGAAACTTACGTGTGCAGCCACAAGCCATTATGGGCTCTGGCATAGTTGATTAAGTCATGCGAACTCTTACGGGTAGAGTAGCAGATGTAGGGGAAAGTAGGTGTACCGGTCTACCCACAAGTAAGGTGCTAGCGCTTCTGAAAGACTGTGTCTCAATCATCCGTCTTCTCAAACACCATGTAGTGCGAGAAACCAAATGGAGGCGATCGAGTCTTGTGGGGAAAAGTGCGCAAACCTCTGCAGAGTGTACAAACTAATCATGATTAGCCGTGTCCCGGTTATGGACAACTTGAGTATCTAGTACTTGAATATCATGTGAATCTCATCATGTTACTTCTAAATAATGTTGTTGGGTTTTAATTACTTAATTGGGATCGGAATGCTGTCAACCATTCTCGATGTTTAACAACCACCATGATAGTTAAATAAATTTATTCCTTTGCAGTAGGGAAAAACTGGCTTTACGCAAAACTGTAACCATAGAGCTTTCCACCAGCCATATATGCATATAGTATAGCTGTTTCATTCGATTACTCTCTATGTGTTACTTTGCCAGCATATTCCATGTGCTGACCCGTTTTCGGGCTGCAACTTTCATGTTGCAGACTTTTCAGACGACGAGTAAGGTGCTTTTAGGTCGTGGCCCTATACTCAGTGATGCCGTTGGAGTTGATGGACCCATTTACCCTTGCAAGTCTTCCGCTATTTTCGACACTAGATGGCCTTAAGCCATATTTATTGTAATAAGTTCTCTTTGAGACAACGATGTAATAAGTGTGTGATTGCCACTCTGCTATAAATCCTTCGATGTACTATGTGGTGTCAGCATTACTGATCCAGGGATGACACCTAAGCACAAAGCACTTGATCCATTCGGGTCGGGTCGCTACAAAGAATGGTATCAGAGCACACGCTGACTGTAGGACACGACCACTAAGTTAAAGCCATAGAACACCACTCTCTTCTCATTTTCTAACTCCTCATCTTTTCTACTCTATTAGGATGACGAACACGAAGATTAAGTACGCTCAATCGGATGAAGGCACACCATTTGGATTTCACTTGAAGGAAGTCACCAAGTACCTGAACATTGGAATACCAAACTTCACGAGAACCTTCAACGCCACTCTGCCTGAAGAGGAGCGCTGGAAGATTCAAGCTCACGTTCCGGGAAGGACATTCGCGCCAATCACGAAGCCCATAGATAGTGTTTTCAATGCACCAACCTGGAGTCTGGGAAGGAGCATGGCAGCTCATATCACCATAGGACGCATTGGAGAACTTTACCAAGAAGACCTCAAGGACACTATCTACCAGATTTGCGGACGCCGAGATGAACAATGGGAGTTAGTCAGCACCAAGAAGGATAGATCCATTGCATCTTTCATCCAGGAGTTAAACCAGCACATTCGACGCCATGAGAACCAGATGTGCAATGATATGATAGAGTTGAAGAATGCAAAGGCAAGGATCATTGAGCTAGAAGGAGAATTCAAGTCTACACGCAAGGACTACATGGACGAGATCGTAGCTCTAGCAAGACATAATGGCGATCTTAAGCAGGAGATTGAAGAACTCAAGAGGAAGTTAGCATCCATGGAGGAAGACGAGTACGTCGCATGTCCGGACAACTACATCATCATCGACGACACCGATTCGGATCCAAGTGAACCCGACTTTGAAGACGAAGCTGGAGCAGATATCATGGAGTCTTCCACCGGTTCAAATTTCTAGATGACCACCAGATAGTAGTAGCATTTCCCCCCTGTAAACATTATAGTTCGAGCACTTTTGCGATAGTTTTAGACCGTTTGTAAGCTCTTGTTTGATTGAATGAAGTGATTTTGTGTGCTTTTGCTCATGTGCATTGGGGTAGTGTTTTCCCTTTAGACCTCACTCTATTCTTAATTCTCGTCTCTTCTAAACCCTCAGATGCCTCCAACCCAAGCCCTTAGGTTACCCATGTTAGTAAGCTCACCAGGAGCGGAGTATATGGCTAGACGATGGTGTGATCGGTTACCATTAAGGATTGGTAACTATGTTTTTCCCTCAGACCTAATAGTATTGGAATCTCAAGGATTGGATGTGATATTAGGCATGGATTGGTTATCAAAGTATGAAAGGAACATTGAATGCGCTAGTAACTCAATTTTGCTTACCACACCAGAAGGAAGAAGGATCAAGTATGTATCCCGGCATGTGCCAAACAGGACACAAGTAAACTGCCTAACAGGAGTTGTGCAAGAAGAAGTACCAGTGGTAAAGGATTTTCCTGATGTATTTCCTGAGGAATTACCAGGCATGCCACCGGATAGAGACATTGAGTTTTTGATTGAGTTATTGCCAGGTACATGCCCAATATCGAAGCGACCGTACCGGATGCCAGCAAAGGATTTGGTGGAAATTAAGAATCAGATTAAGGAGTTATTGGGTAAAGGTTACATTCGCCCAAGTTCTTCGCCTTGGGGATCACCCGTACTTCTAGTGGAAAAGAAGGATGGATCATTAAGGATGGTTGTTGATTATCGGGGATTGAATGAAGTAACCATCAAGAATAAGTACCCACTGCCAATGATCAACGATCTGTTTGATCGGTTGCAAGGAGCTAAAGTGTTTTCCAAGATCGATTTGTGATCAGGGTACCATCAATTGAAGATACGAGAACAGGACATACCTAAGACAGCATTCACCACAAGATATGGATTGTATGAGTATACCGTTATGTCATTTGGATTGACTAACGCACCTGCCTATTTTATGAACCTGATGAAAAAGTGTTTATGGAATTTTTGGATAAGTTCGTCGTAGTGTTCATTGATGACATCCTAGTTTATTCAAAGAATGAAGAGGAGCATAAGGAACATTTGCGTTTGGTTTTGGAGAAACTAAGGGAACATCAGTTATACGCCAAATTCAGCAAATGTGAGTTTTGGTTGAAGGAAGTTGGATTCCTCGGACATGTTATATCCGGAGAAGGTATAGCAGTTGACCCCACTAAGGTTGAGACCGTAACCGAATGGGAATCACCAACGACAGTTGGAGAGATCCGGAGTTTTCTTGGACTCGTAGGATACTACCGGAGATTTATTGAGAATTTCCCAAAGATTGCAAAGCCTATGACTGAATTGTTGAAGAAGGATACTAAGTTCAAATGGACTGAAGAGTGTGAAGCTAGTTTCCAGGAGTTGAAGAAACGCTTGGTTACCTCACCAGTATTGATTTTGCCAGATCAGACCAAGGATTATGAGGTGTATTGCGACGCTTCACGTCGAGGACTTGGAGCAGTGCTTATGCAGGAAGGAAGAGTTGTTTCGTATGCTTCACGATAACTGAAGCCTCATGAGTTGAATTATGCCACACATGATTTGGAGTTAGCAGCCGTAGTGCATGCATTGAAGACGTGGAGACATTTCCTCATCGGAAATCATTGTGAGGTGTACACGGATCATAAGAGTTTGAAGTACATTTTCACTCAGAAGGAGTTGAACCTCAGACAAAGGAGATGGTTGGAACTCATCAAGGATTATGAAATGGGATTGCATTACCATCCCGGAAAAGCTAATGTAGTAGCTGACGCATTAAGCCGTAAGAGCCATGTCAATACTCTAGTGACGGGAGAAGTATCAAAGGAGTTAGCAGAAAACCTTCGTGAGCTATGTTTGGAAATAGTTCCGAGAGGCTATGTAGCAGCATTAGAGATTCAGTCAACATTGACGGATAAAATCAGAGAAGCTCAGAAATCTGACAAGGAGATTGCTGCTATAAAAGAGAGAATGAGCAAAGGAAAAGCAAAGGGATTTCGTGAGGATGAGCACGATACCTTATGGTTTGAGGACCGTGTTTATGTGCCCAATGACCCGGAGATCAGGAAGTTGATTTTGCAAGAGGCACATGATTCACCGTATTCGATTCACCCAGGGAATACCAAAATGTATTTGGATTTGAAGGAAACATTCTGGTGGACCGGAATGAAGAAGGATATTGCAGCATATGTAGCAGTTTGTGACGTATGTCAGAGAGTAAAGGCAGAGCATCAGAAGCCAGCAGGATTGTTACAACCATTGCCGATACCCGAATGGAAGTGGGATAAGATAGGCATGGATTTCATCACAGGACTACCCAGGACGAAAGCAGGATATGACTCGATATGGGTAGTAGTTGATCGTTTGACGAAGGTAGCACATTTTATTCCAGTTAAGACCACTTACTCCAGTGCTAAGTTGGCGAAGATATACATGACTAGGATCATTTGTTTGCATGGAGTTCCAAGGAGTATCGTATCAGATAGAGGAACCCAATTTACCTCAAAGTTTTGGAATCAGTTGCATGAAACTTTAGGAACCAGACTAGAGTTCAGCACAGCTTTTCATCCGCAGACAGATGGACAGACCGAGAGAGTCAATCAGATTTTGGAAGATATGCTGAGAGCTTGTGCACTAGATTATGGATCTAGTTGGGATGATAACTTGCCGTATGTGGAGTTTTCTTATAACAACAGTTACCAAACCAGTTTGAAGATGGCACCTTTCGAAGCTTTATACGGAAGGAGGTGCAGGACACCGTTGTCATGGGACGAAGTTGGAGACCGTCAATTCTTTGGACCAGATTTGATTAAGGAGTCTGAACGGAAAGTTAAGTTGATTCGCGATAGGCTCAAGGTAGCCCAGTCCAGGCAGAAGAGCTACGCAGATTCTAAACGCAAGGAGACAGTCTACGAAACCGGAGACAGAGTTTATCTTCGAGTATCCCCACTTCGAGGAGTTAAGCGCTTTGGAGTTAAGGGAAAGTTAGCCCCGCGTTTCGTTGGACCGTATAAGATCTTGCAACGTATGGGAGAAGTCGCTTATAAGTTGGAATTACCAGAGGGACTGTCAGGAGTTCATGATGTATTCCATGTTTCTCAGCTGAAGAAATGTCATGCCGAGATGGCGGAGATACCGCTAAGAGATACCGTACCACTCGAAGTGATTCAGTTGAAGGACGACTTAACGTATGAGGAGAAGCCAGTCAAGATTCTTGATTATGCCAGCAGAATTACTCGCAGCAAGGTTATCAAGTTTTGCAAAGTTCAGTGGAACCACCACTCAGAGGATGAAGCCACCTGGGAGAGAGAAGAAGATTTGCTCAAGGACCACCCTCACCTATTTTCTAGCCAACCCGAATCTCGAGGGCGAGATTCATCTTAAGGGGGGTAGGTTTGTAACATCCCAAATTTGCAATTTGGAATGTTATACATTAGATCATCATGCATATCATATTTTCTTGCATTTTGGTTGATCCTAGAAATTTCACGCAACTCAAGGACCCACGGAGAGAGTTGGAGATTTCGTTATTTTCATATTTGAGAGTTTTCTCAAATTTGAAAAGAGGATCATTTGATTTATTTATTTCATCTTCAATAATTTTTCCGATATCAAAAATATAAGAGAGGGAATAATATGACTTTCCCAAAATTGAGGAAAAATGAAGATTTAATAAATAGATCAAATTTTGTTTGCCGGAGTTTTGTTTGCATTTTATTTGGAAAGGGAAAAATGCGTGTTTTCAAAAATTGCATTTTAGGCCCGGTGTAAATTTCATTTTGTTCGGCTCATTTTTAGGAGTCGGGGAAAATTTACTTTAGAATTTTTGGAGCTCGTTTAGATTTTCTTTCTTTTGTTTTTCTGCACGCGAAACCGTTTAAAAAAAAGAGAGCCAGGCCAGCCGAGCCAAAGGCCTAGCCAGCCAGCCACCGCCCCAGCCTCCCGTGCGCCAGGCGCCAGGCGCAGGAGCGCCAGGCCGCCGCCTCCCCTCGCTCAAGCCGAGTCCCAGCGGGACTCTGGCCGGTTAGCCCCCCCTCTTTTCTTTGTTTCGTTTTCCTATTCCTACTCTATTTCTTGTCCCCTACCCCAAGAAACCCCCCCCTCACCAATATAAATACCCCACACCCCCCCTCCAACACATCAAATCAAACCCCAAGCCCCTCTCCTCCTAAGCCGCAGCAAGCAGTAGCGCGCAGCCCCAAGCCGCCCCACCCCGCGCCCCTCACCACCGCCGCCGCCGCCCTCACCCACGGCGCCGCCCTTGTGCATCGCCGCCGCCGCCCAACGCCGCCGTTCGCCGGAGCCCCTCGCCGGAGCCTCGCCGAGGTAGCCGCGCCGTGTCTCTTTTTCTTCCCCGATCCGGTTTTTCCTAAAAGAACCGTTCCGTTTTCTCTCCGATTCTTTTCTTTTTCTTCCGGTTTTTGTTTCGGTTTTCTTCCGAAACCCTAGATTGGTTTTCCGTTTCTTTTTCGGTTTCTTTTCCGAAAACCCTAGATCGGTTTTCGTTCTTCTTTCGGACCGTTCGTCTCAATGAACATGATCACTGATTGTTCCCGGTTAACGACGCCCGTTCGTTTAACCGCTCATCTCTTTCTTTTCGTTGGATTTATTCCGCGATCGCGATCTCAGATCCGATCTTCGTTCTAGTCTTTCTTTCCGCTCGTTTATCGGAATCAGGTGATTCAAGCGCCTGGAGTTTCGTCTCGAAACCGCCGTTCCGACTAATCAACTTGAACAAGTTTTTTACCACAATAAAATTTGACCTAGTTTCAACTTGCTAGAACCGAGTTGTTTTCTTCCGCCGTTTGTTTTTCCATCGTCTGTTCGGTTCTTTCTTTGCAACCGGAGTTCTTAAGTTGAACTTTCTGGTTCGTTCTCTTGTTCGAGTTTTACCTGTGCATTAGATGAGTACTTATTGTGTGCTTGTTGTTTGTCTGCGATAGATCACCCGGATTGCGCCGCTTGTTACTTCGAAACCCTAGGACTCGCGGATCATCAGCAAGGCAAGTAACACTTTGATCATACTTTTTCTACAACCCATGTTTTATTGCATTAGATCAATCCTCTCACATTGCATGATTAGGATCTAATTAAATTGTGGGATGGGAAGTAGATGAGGTAGTACCTATGACCTGTACTATTATGAAACCTTTGGGAGTTACTTCTACGTTTGCTTATTATGCCATGCTATGCTAGTAGACGTGGATTGGGTGAGTGATATCCATGACAGATGTGAGATTGATAATTTTAATGGTTTATCTAAGGTGGCAACTTAAACACACATCTGGGTGGATTGAGGCACCTGATGTCTATCAGGACTTGCCTGTTTTATTTTGGATCGCCACCCAGGCTCAAAGGGATCATAAGATCTTTCAAACTAGAAACTTACGTGTGCAGCCACAAGCCATTATGGGCTCTGGCATAGTTGATTAAGTCGTGCGAACTCTTACGGGTAGACTAGCAGATGTAGGGAAAGTAGGTGTACCAGTCTACCCACAAGTAAGGTGCTAGCGCTTCTGAAAGACTGTGTCTCGATCATCCGTCTTCTCAAACACCATGTAGTGCGAGAAACCAAACGGAGGCGATCGAGTCTTGTGGGGAAAAGTGCGCAAACCTCTGCAGAGTGTACAAACTAATCATGATTAGCCGTGTCCCCGGTTATGGACAACTTGAGTATCTAGTACTTGAATATCATGTGAATCTCATCATGTTACTTCTAAATAATGTTGTTGGGTTTTAATTACTTAATTGGGATCGAAATGCTGTCAACCATTCTCGATGTTTAACAACCACCATGATAGTTAAATAAATTTATTCCTTTGCAGTAGGGAAAAACTGGCTTTACGCAGAACTGTAACCATAGAGCTTTCCACCAGCCATATATGCATATAGTATAGCTGTTTCATTCCATTACTCTCTATGTGTTACTTTGCCAGCATATTCCATGTGCTGACCCGTTTTCGGGCTGCAACTTTCATGTTGTAGACTTTTCAGACGACGAGTAAGGTGCTTTTAGGTCGTGGCCCTATACTCAGTGATGCCGTTGGAGTTGATGGACCCATTTACCCTTCCAAGTCTTCCGCTATTTTCGACACTAGATGACCTTAAGCCATATTTATTGTAATAAGTTCTCTTTGAGACAACGATGTAATAAGTGTGTGATTGCCACTCTGCTATAAATCCTTCGATGTACTATGTGGTGTCAACATTACTGATCCAGGGATGACACCTGAGCACAGAGCACTTGATCCATTCGGGTCGGGTCGCTACAAAACTGAATGGAACAAACTTTACTACCTGGTATAGAAATTCGAGAATTGTTCTTAAGAATGATAAAAAGGAACATGTTCTAGAGGATCCGCTTCCATAGGAACCTGCCGATAATGCTAGTACCACAACCAAGAATGCCTACCGGAAACTCGTTGATGAATCAAACGAGATCAGCTGCCTCATGCTGGCTTGTATGGAGCCTGATTTGCAGCAGCATTTCGAAGACGTTGGGGCTTTTGATATGATCGAGAGTCTCAAGAGCATGTTTCAGGTGCAGGCTAGGACCGAAAGGTTCAACGTCTGGTGATCCTTGATGGATTGTAAGCTGAAGGAAGGTGATCCACTGAGCCCACATGTGATCAAGATGATCGGATATGTGCAAGCTTTGGATCGGTTGGGCTTCCCGCTCTTGGATGAGCTGGCTACTGATGCAGTTCTGGGTTCTCTTCTGCCCAGCTATGGGACGTTCATCTTGAACTATCATATGCATGGCATGGATAAGAAGCTCACTAAATAGCATGGGATGCTCAAAGTGGCAGAGCAGGATATTAAGAAAGGCACGCATCAAGTGTTGATGGTGCAGAAATCAGCTAAGTTCAAGAAGAGTTGGTCTAAGAAGAAGGCTAAGGCAAAGGGCACAGAGATGGTAACCTCCGCCGCTGCACAAAGTCTGGACCGGACTCAAAGACCATTTGCTATCATTGCAAGGAAACTGGTCACTGGAAGAGGAACTGTAGCAAGTGGCTTGCAGAGCATGGCAAGAAGGCCGGGAATGCTCCTTCAGGCAAAGGTACACTTGTTGCATATGTTATAGACATTTACTTTGCTGACATACCTAGTAGCTCTTGGGTATTTGATACCAGATCGGTTGTTCATATTTGCAACTCGACGAAGGGGCTAGTAAGAACTAGGCGTGTGGCACAAGGGGAGATTGACATCAGGGTCGGCAACAAAGCAAGAGTTGCTGCGTTGGAGGTCGGCACGATGCAGCTCCAGCTTCCTTCTAGATTTATTTTGGAATTGAATAATTGTTATTACATTCCTGCACTTAGTCGGAACATTATTTCTGCCTCATGCTTGATGAGTCAGGGTTATGAATTCAATTTAAAGGACAACGGTTGTTCGATTTATTTGAATGGTATGTTCCACGGCTATGCACCCATTGTTGATGGGTTATTTATATTGAATCTAGAACAGGAACCGGTCTATAACGTGAATGTCAAGAGGTATAAGCCCAATGAGATAAATCCGACATACTTCTGGGATTGCCGGCTTGGACATATTAGTCTGAAACGCATGAAGAAGCTCCATGATGATGGACTCCTAACTTCGACCGACTTTGGGTCGTTCGAGATATGCGAATCATGCTTGCTCGGCAAGATGATTAAGTCTCCTTTCACAAAGAGTTGCGAGAGGGCATCCGAGCTATTGGAACTGATACACAGTGATGTGTGTGGACCAATGAGCACAACTGCCAGAGGTGGCTATCAGTACTTCGTGACTTTTACCGATGACTTGAGTAGATATGGATATATCTATTTGATGAGGCACAAGTCAGAGACTTTTGAAAAGTTCAAAGAGTTTCAAAGCAAGGTGGAGAATCAGCTCGGCAAGACTATAAAACTTCTACGATCTGATCGTGGAGGTGAGTACATGAGCCAGGAGTTTGATGATCATCTAAAAAGCAGAGGTGTAGTACCTCAGCTCACACCTCCGGGTACGCCACAGAGAAATGGTGTATCAGAACGGAGGAATTGCACCTTGTTGGACATGGTTCGATCTATGATGAGCAAGTCATATTTACCCTTGTCATTCTGGGGATACGCTCTAGAAACTGCAGCTTTCACACTTAACAGGGTACCATCAAAATCCATAGACAAGACACCACATGAGATGTGGACCGGGAAGAGTCCCAGTTTGTCTGTTCTAAAGATTTGGAGTTGTGAAGCATTTGTCAAGAAACTTATGTCAGACAAGCTTACACCCAAGTCAAATAAATGCATATTCGTGGGATATCTGAGGGAAACCTTGGGATATAACTTCTACAACCGGGAAGAGAACAAAGTGTTTGTTGCTCGGAACGGGGTTTTCCTTGAGAAAGAGTTTCTCAGTCGGGAGGCCAGTGGGAGGACGGTCCGACCCGAAGAAATTCGATGACCACTCGGGGACGGCTCGGCTGGTGATGAGATCATACCGGAGTCAGTCAGGGAACCCGTAGTGGAAGCAACACCGGAACCACGGAGGTCGGAAAGATTGCGCAGAGTGCGAGATGTATTATTGCTAGAAAGCGACGAGTCGGCTACATATGCGGAAGCGATGGTGAGCCCAGATTCCGAGGCATGGCTGGAGGCCATGAGATCCGAGTTAAAGTCCATGGATGAGAATCAAGTTTGGGACTTGGTTGATCCGCCGCCTGGCGTAACGGCCATTGGTTGAAAATGGGTCTTTAAGAAGAAAACCGATGTGGATGGAAATGTTCAGATCCACAAAGCTCGGCTTGTCGCTAAGGGTTATGGACAAGTTCAAGGAATTGACTACGACGAGACTTACTCGCCGGTAGCGATGCTGAAGTCGGTGAGGATCGTACTAGCTATAGCTGCATATTTCGATTACGAGATATGCCAGATGGATGTCAAGACGGCTTTCCTTCATGGAAATTTAACCGAGGACGTGTATATGATACATCCCGAGGGTTTTGTCGATCCGACTAGCACTAGTAAGGTATGCAAGCTCAAGAGATCCATTTATGGGTTGAGGCAAGCATCTCGGAGCTGGAACATTCGTTTTGATGAGGTCGTCACTGGTTTCGTCTTCATCAAAAGCGAAGAGGACTCTTGTTTATACAAGAAGTTAAGTGGGAGCTCGATAGTGTTTTTGATCTTGTATGTGGATGACATACTACTGACCGGAAATGATATTTCGATGCTGAACTCTGTCAAGGAGTCATTGAATGGCAAGTTTTTGATGAAGGACCTTGGTGAGGCAACGTACATTTTAGGCATTAAGATCTATAGAGATAGATCAAGGAGGCTGCTCGGTTTAAGCCAGAGCACATACATAGATAAAGTGTTGAAGCGGCTCAACATGAGTGAGGCAAAGAAAGGGTTCTTTCCACTCTCACATGGTATAAGGCTAAGCGAGACTCAGAGTCCTTCGACATCTGATGAGCGAAGCAGGATGAGTAGGATTCCATATGCCTCGGCAATCGGATCCATCATGTATGCCATGATATGTACGCGGCCCGATGTTGCTTTTGCAATAAGCCTAACAAGTAGATACCAGGCCAATCCAGGTAAGAGTCACTGGGCAGTGGTAAAGACTATTTTGAAGTACCTGAAAAGGACTAAAGAGATGTTCCTAGTTTATGGAGGTGAGGAAGAGCTCGTCGTAAGGGGTTACGCCGATGCTAGTTTCCAAACCGACAGAGATGATTGTCGATCATAGTCCGGATTCATGTACGTCATGAATGGAGGAGCAGTGAGCTGGATGAGTTCCAAGCAAGATACAATGGCCGATTCTACTACAGAAGCCGAATACATTGCGGCTTGTGAAGCAGCAAAGGAAGGTGTTTGGATCCAGAACTTTCTGGATGATCTTGGTATTTTCCTAGCCTCGGTAAAACCGTTGGACCTTTATTGTGATAATTCTGGTGCCATCGCACAAGCCAAGGAGCCGAGGAATCACCACAAGGTCAGACACATAGATCGGAAATATCACCTGATACGAACGATCGTAAAGAGTGGTGATGTAGATATATGAAAAATTCACACGGATGCAAATGTTGCGGATCCGTTGACTAAGCCGCTTCCACAACCCAAGCATGAGGGGCACGTTAGAACTATGGGCATTCGATGTCTATTTGATTGACTCTAGTGCAAGTGGGAGACTGTTGGAGATATGCCCTAGAGGCAATTATGTATGATGATATTTCCTATGTGTTTATGAATAAAGATAGTCCTTGGACATTATCAATGATGTGTATCAGCAAGTACGTGACTTGTTTGTGGGACTATGCATTGTATGATGACTGTCCTAAAAGGTCCCTAGTTAAAAGGGCTGTGTGGACGCGCAGCCAACTAGACTAGCATATGACACGGTCGATGGCTTGGTCTCACTAGCCATGGTGCATTGGATGCTAACCGGATAATATGAACTTGGAAGGATCTGGTCGGATTCGACGTAGTCGGATCCGAGTCGAGATAAGGTCCAAGCCGGACAGACCCAACTATGAGACGCAATGATATGTCATCTGTGAGTCTCTAGTACAACATATGTTCTATGTCCTAAGACATGAGCTGACGCATGTACTCGGGATGGTGATAGACTTGCTTTGGGCCGACCAAACGCTACTCCGTAACTGGGTAGTTATAAAGGTAGGTTCGGGTTTGTCCAGAACCATGCTGCGAGACGTAGTCGAGCAAGATGGGATTTGCCCCTCTGATCAGGAGAGATATACTCTGGGCCCCTCGTGTGATCCGACCAGGATAAGCATGGCCATGCGACAAGGATTATGAGATAATCCGGTTTTGTGGTCGGCATCACTGAAACGAGAAAGAGGTTGTGCTAGCACAAGGATGATAGACTTGCCTTGAGCTCGACAACATATATCGTGTGGCAAAAGGAATGGAAGTGTGATGTACAGGTTCGCTAACCAGCTTCATAGTCTGCTTGGTGTTCGGCATGCCTTGCAAGAGGCTGCTACCCACCGTGCAGTTTGAAGGTGATCCAAACTATGACCAAGCCGACTTGAACCTAAGGGGTCGCTCACTTAAGGGAAGGAACCTACAAGGTCGGATCCGAGGACACTGGTCAGATGTGATCCGAACTGTATTCGGATTGTGGCTGAGTAGACTTATGGGCTTTAGGGTCCGTGCAAGGCCCAAGTGTTGAGCTCGTGACGGACGCCTATATATATAGTGGAGGTGCGGCACACTCATGGGCTGATCGCTTCGGCGCTGTCACTAGGGTTTGCATGTGTTGTGAATAGACACCTCCACTCGCCACCGGTCTTGTGATCGGACCTAGGAGTCCACCGCACGACGTTCCTCCTGTACGCGCGGATATCGTTAGAGGCGGTGCACTTGCGCCGCTCCGGCGAACCTGTACGTGGTAAGCGACCACCGGTTGCACGAGGGAGATTAGACGAGGAGGAGACGACCTACGCGGACGCGCTGCCCCAACTCTTCTTCCGCTGCACGACACTGCACGTCTAGTGGTAACGAACTGTGATCCATCTCCCGTAGCATGTTCTTGGTTGTTCTGCACGTAGGAAGTTTTAAATTTGCAGTCAACGCACCCTACCGTAGATCCCAACAGTTTCATCACAGAAATAAATAACATGCCAATCTATATTATCAGACAAGAGATCTTTAACAATAGCAATATTAGGTTCAACTTTAACTTGCTCAGGAGGTGTATATGTTTTAATATTGCTTTTACGAACCATAGTTGAAGCTTTAGCATGATCCTTTATCCTAACAGGGAAAGGTAGTTTCTCAACATAACGAGTAGGAACAATAGGATCATTATAAGTGAAAGTCTTTTCTTCAACATTAATAGGTGCAACTACTTTTACTTCTATGGGAGGATGATATTTAAACCACTTCTCCTTGGGGAGATCAACATAAGTAGCAAAAGATTCACAGAAAGAAGCTACTATCTCAGAGTCAAGTCCATATTTAGTGCTAAACTTACGGTAAATATTGGTATCCATAAAAGATTTAACACAATCAAACTTAGGTGTCATACCTGACTCCTTACCTTTGTCGAGATCCCAATCTTCAAAGTTGCGTTTAATTCTATACAATAAATCCCATCTAAATCCAATAGTCTTCATCATAAAAGATCCAGCACAAGAAGTATCGAGCATGGTGCGATTATTTTCGGAAAGCCAAGCATAATTTTTTTGAATAATCATTTCTCTTGAGAGCTCATGATTGGGGCATGAATATAACATTGATTTAAGCCTCCCCCAAGCTTGAGCGATGCTTTCTCCTTCGCGAGGTCAAAAATTATATATATAATTGCGATCACGATGAACAAGATGCATAGGGTAATACTTTTGATGAAATTCCAATTTCAATCTTCTATAGTTCCATGATCTCGTATCATCACATAGCCTATACCATATCAATGCGTCTCCCTTCAAAGATAAAGAGAAGACCTTCTTCTTAGCACCATCATCGGGTATACCTGCAAGCTTAAATAATCCACAAACTTCATCCACATATATTAGGTGTTCATCAGGATGCTTTGTTCCATCTCCTGTAAAAGGATTAGCTAGAAGTTTTTCTATGATACCCGAAGGATACTCATAAGGAATTTCATCTTCAATAGGTTCAGTAGGTTGAGGAGCAACTCTTTGCTCTACTGGTCGGGGTGAAGATACCCCGAACAAGCCCCTCAGAGGATTACTTTCCATAGT
Source organism: Triticum dicoccoides (assembly GCF_002162155.2). Taxonomy (NCBI): domain Eukaryota; kingdom Viridiplantae; phylum Streptophyta; class Magnoliopsida; order Poales; family Poaceae; genus Triticum; species Triticum dicoccoides. The sequence continues at coordinate 421,690,905 of NC_041380.1, forward strand.
AACAAGTGACAGTAAATTTCAGCACACTATATAAATTTTTCCTTACCAAATTCCACCTACCAAAGGCGCTTCACTCCCTGGCAACGGCGCCAGAAAAGAGTCTTGATGACCCACAATTATAGGGGATCTATCGTAGTCCTTTCGATAAGTAAGAGTGTCGAACCCAACGAGGAGCAGAAGGAAATGATAAGCGGTTTTCAGCAAGGTATTCTCTGCAAGTACTGAAATAAGTGGTAACAGATAGTTTTGTGATGAGATAATTTGTAACGAGCAACAAGTAACAAAAGTAAATAAAGTGCTGAAAGGTGGCCCAATCCTTTTTGTAGCAAAGGACAAGCCTGGACAAACTCTTATATAAGGAAAAGCGCTCCCGAGGACACATGGGAATATCGTCAAGCTAGTTTTCATCACGTTCATATGATTCGCGTTCGGTACTTTGATAATTTGACATGTGGGTGGACCGGTGCTTGGGTGCTGTTCTTACTTGAACAAGCATCCCACTTATGATTAACCTCTATTGCAAGCATCCGCAACTACAAAAAAAGTATTAAGGTAAACCTAACCATAGCATGAAACATATGGATACAAATCAGCCCCTTATGAAGCAACACATAAACTAGGGTTTAAGCTTCTATCACTCTAGCAACCCATCATCTACTTATTACTTCCCAATGCCTTCCTCTAGGCCCAAATAATGGTGAAGTGTTATGTAGTCGACGTTCACATAACACCACTATAGGCTAGACAACATACATCTCATCAAAATATCGAACGAATACCAAATTCATATGACTACTAATAGCAAGACTTCTCCCATGTCCTCAAGAACAAAAGTAACTACTCACAAAGAATATTCATGTTCATAATCAGAGGGGTAATAATATGCATAAAGGATCTGAACATATGATTTTCCACCAATTAAACCAACTAGCATCAACTACAAGGAGTAATTAACACTACTAGCAACCTACTACCACCAATCCCGGGCTTGGAGACAAGAATTGGATACAAGAGATGAACTAGGGTTTTGAGATGAGATGGTGCTGATGAAGATGTTGATGGAGATTGCCCTCTCCCGATGAGAGGAGCGTTGGTGATGACGATGGTGATGATTTCCCCCTCCGGGAGGGAAGTTTCCCCGGCAGAACAGCTTTGCTGGAGCTCTAGATTGGATCCGCCAAGGTTCCGCCTCGTGGCGGCGGAGTTTCGTCCCGAAAGGTTGCTTCCTATTTTTTTCTCGACGAAAGACTTCATATAGGAGAAGATGGTCATCGGAGAGCCACCAAGGGGCCCAC
>NC_041380.1:421692729-421695567 GCF_002162155.2 Triticum dicoccoides
GTGGGCCCCCTGGTCTTCATCTTTGGCGAGGATTTTTCATTATTTATTATAAGGCATTCCATGGAGTTTAAGGACTTATGGAGTTGTGCAGAATAGGTCTCTAATATTTGCTCCTTTTCCAGCCCAGAATTCCAGCTGCCGGCATTCTGCCTCCTTATGTAAACCTTGTAAAATAAGAGAGAATAGCCATAAGTATTGTGACATAATGTGAAATAATAGCCCATAATGCAATAAATATCGATATAAAAGCATGATGCAAAATGGACGTATCAAGGGCACTGCACTTTCTATAGCAAGAGCACTGCATTACAGAGACTAGTTAACTTCGTGTCGGAAAAAACTGCGTGTAGTGTTTTTTTGGTACTGTTTTCACTCTAATTTTTTTAAAATTTATCGGAAGGAGACGTGTAATATACCGTTGGAAATCTACGGATTAGGCGCAACTTCTCCATGTTGAACAATTTTCGAGATTCCCCGCGGTTTAAGAGCAGTTTCAAAAATGGTGCGGCCCACAATGAGTGGCAGCGAGCGTTTTTTCACGTTTTTTTCTAAGCCATTCGTCAGAATGAGGCAAATGATACACTGTTGGATAGATATCGTCGAGGCACATCTTTTTCATAACTATCGTTTTCTCTAATTCGTTACGATTTAAGAGCAGTTTCAAATTTACTAAATCGCGGAATTCTGTTTTTCGAAATTTTTCAAATTTTTCGGTACTATTTTCGCTCCAGTTTTTGAACCGTTTGTCGAAACAAAGCGTTTGATACGCCGTTGGAAAGCTACGGACGAGGCACAACTTTCATATGTTTAAATGCTTTTGAGATTCCTTATGGTTTTTAGTTAATTTTGAAAATCGTGCAGCAGACGACGAGTGGCAGCGACCGTTTTTTGCAAAATATTTACAAACCGCTGGTCGGAATGATTCAAAGGATATGCCGTTGGAAAGATATCGATAAGGTGCAACTTTTTCATGTAGAACACTCTCTCTAATTCTTTACGGTTTAAGAGGAATTTCGAATTTACCGAAATGCGGACACTCTGTTTTTCGCGACACCCAAATCGACGTGCGTACTTCATCCGACTAGAACCGCACTGCATCGGACGAAAAACCGCACTGACTCAGACGGGTAAGAGAACTGCATGGTTTCTTTTTTCTAGGACGTAATTTTTTGAAGACGAGAAAGAAAACCGCACTACTTTTAGACTGAAAACCGCACTGCATCAGACGGTCAAGTAAGCTTCATGGTTTCTTTTCACATAAGATTTTTTTTCAAACAAGCACTAAAATCGACGTGTGCACTTCATCCGACAGAAGAACGCACTACTTCAGACGAAAAATTGCACTGGATCAGCTGGCCAAATGAACTTCATGATTTCTTTCATCCTTTTTCTAACTTTTTTTATGAAACACGAAACACCTGGTAACTCGTGGGATGAGTGCGGTGCAAATCAAAGGGAAAGTGAACCGCTACACAAATTAAAGTGCACTAAATGGATTTTTTTGTCGTTTTCAAACTACTTTTTTATAAATATGTTCAAACTGAATTATCAAGGCTAGTGTACTGCATTTTTTGGCAAATTATCGAGGCTAGTGTACTGCATTTTCTTTTTGCAAAATGCTTTTGTAAGTTTGCACGGTTGAGGTTAGTGAGCTGCACTATTATTTTTCATTTTCTCTTCTCATTTTTTTAAGAATGCTCCCTAATTGTTGAGACGAGATAAGTGTACTGTATCAATGTTTCTCAGAGTGAACCACAAAGAACTTCGTCTACCCATGCACCGGACTGCAAGTGCACCACCCCAAACCGCATGAGTGCACCAGAAACATGTACACACCCATTTCACAACAAAACATGCACCAGAGCTCTCCCATAGTGAACTGCACTTTAAGACTATAAAACAAAACTGAAAACAACCAAATTGCACGCCCAGGTGCTCCGCACTGCGCGAACAGTTGGGTGTACCACTATTTTATCAATAATTTTGCACAGGGACTTTGGAGGCGGAGGCCCTCCTCTCACTCGCCATGGTGTCGTTGCCAGTGAACTGAAACGTCCCACACCGTGTAGATTTTATTTGAAACAAACAACCTGTTTTTTGGTCCCTCTCAATCACACAAGAGGGAGGCTCAGCGAACTGAATTACATGATGGAAATAAGCAAACCTTCTTTTGCTGCTGAACTACACGGTGTCTATATAAGAAAACGAGCTACACAAGGAAAATATGAGCACCACCACACCTAGGAAATCACACGCCGACGACAACCGGATTACATTTCCGTGCTCTGCTTCTGGGAACAGCACGCCGGCACCAACCGTACTGCATTGCCACACATTGCTTATGGGAACCGCACTGCATCGCCGTGCAGGGCATACTTCATCACTGAAACAGGGAGTGGACTGCACCCAGTGTCGCAATGTTGGAGATGCTGGGATCCGGCGATGGGAGGAGCGACCAATGCAGGCGTTGACAGGGATCCGGTGGCCGATGCAGGCGTTGACGAGGATCCGACAATGGCAGGTGAGCCACAGCAACATCGGTGGCCATAGCTTGAACTGGAGGTAGCCGTCGCATGGTCGGGTGCTGGCCGGCGATAGCGACCCGCCGAGGGGGGGGGGCGAGTTGGTCGCTTGGGCCGCCCTGCCGGAGAGGGAGAGGAAGACCCTGGCCCCAGCGGCGTTGCCATGGTGTGGATCCAGCGGGGAAGGGCAGTAAGGTGTGGATCCGAAGGCGCCGGCGCTGGACTAGCGGAGGTCATTGAGGCAGGGCCGCGGCGGATCTGGGGGTGGGAAGGATGGATCCAGCTATGGTGGCCAGTAGGAGGTCGTCGGTGGTCG
>NC_041380.1:421695738-421704757 GCF_002162155.2 Triticum dicoccoides
TGGGTGGGGGCACGGGATTGGAATCGGGGTCGGGGCGTGGCTGTTGGGCGCTCTGCAGCTTACGGTTCAATGGCGGTGGGGGAGGAGATGGTGTGGGAAGGGAGGTGGATAGGTGGTGCGGTGGACGCGGTTGGGGGAGGGAGGTGGCATGGTGGAGGTGGTGGGGGAGGGAGGGACTTGGTGTGGTGGGGAAGGAAATGAGCAGCCGAAGAAGACGGGGAGGGAAGGGGCCGCGGTGCTCAGGTGGGGGTGTTAGCAGAATAAGACTAGGTGTTATTAGAATAAGGTCTTAAGGGGTGTTATCATAATAGACCCACCCTATATATATGTTGCTGTTCTAAGAACGATCATGATGCCCTCATGTCCGTATTTTATTTTTATCGACACCACAATCTCTAAATATGTGGACATATTTTTCGATTTCGGCTTTCGCTTGAGGACAAGCGAGGTCTAAGCTTGGGGGAGTTGATACGTCCATTTTGCATCATGCTTTTATATCAATATTTATTGCATTATGGCCTGTTGTTACACATTATGTCACAATACTTATGCCAATTTCTTTGCACCAAGTAGAGATACTACTTGTGCTTCCAAATATCCCTAAACCCAGTTCTACCATAAGAGTCCACAATATCTACCTATGGATTGAGTAAGATCCTTCAAGTAAGTTGTCATCGGTGCAAACAATAAAAATTGCTATCTAAATATGTATGACTTATTAGTGTGGAGAAAATAAGCTTTATACGATCTTGTGATGTGGAAGAAATAAAAGCGACGGACTGCATAATAAAGGTCCATATCACAAGTGGCAATATAAAGTGACGTTCTTTTGCATTAAGATTTTGTGCATCTAACCATAAAAGCGCATGACAACCTCTGCTTCCCTCTATGAAGGGCCTATCTTTTACTTTTATCTTCTACCTTATATAAGATTCATGGTGATCTTCACCTTTCCTTTTTACATTTTATCCTTTGGCAAGCACAATGTGTTGGAAAGATCCTGATATATATAGCTAATTGGATGTGAGTCTTCATGAACTATTATTGTTGACATTACCCTTGAGGTAAAACATTGGGAGGCAAAACTATAAGCCCCTATCTTTTTCTGTGTCCTATTAAAACTTCACACCCATAAATATTGTGTGAGTGTTAGCAATTGTGAAAGACTAAAAGATGGTTGAGTATGTGGGCTTGCTAAAAAACTCTTATATTGACTCTTTCCTATGTTATGACTGATATTAGAGTTTGTTGGTTCTCAATGAAGTTTATGATTCATACTTGAAATTGTGATTGAATTGTTACTTTAGCATAAGAGATCATATGATAATATATATATATATATATATATATATATATATATATATATATATATATATATGTTGCTGTTCTAAGAATGATCATGATGCCCTCATGTCCATATTTTATTTTTATTGACACCTCTATCTCTAAACATGTGGACATATTTTTCGATTTCGGCTTTCGCTTGTGGACAAGCGAGGTCCAAGCTTGGGAGAGTTGATACGTCCATTTTTCGTCATGCTTTTATATCGATACTTATTGCATTATGGTCTGTTATTACAAATTATGTCATAATACTTATGCCTATTCTCTCTTATTTTACAAGGTTTACAAGAAGAGGGGGAATGCCGGCAGCTGGAATTCTGGGCTGGAAAAAGGAGCAAATATTAGAGACCTATTCTGCACATCTCCAAAAGTCCTGAAACTCCATGGGTGCACTTTTCAGAATATATAAAAAATATTGGGCGCAAGAAGTACCAGAGGGGGGCCACACCCTCGCCACGAGTGTGGGGGGCGCACCCTACCCCCGATGGGCGCGCCCCCTGCCACGTGGGCTCCCTGGTGGTCCTCCGATGCCCATCTTCTACTATATGAGGTCTTTCGTCCGAGAAAAAATTATAAGCAAGCTTTTGTGACGAGACTCCGCCGCCACGAGGCGGAACCTTGGCGACACCAATCTAGGGCTCCGTCAGAGCTGCTCTGCCGGGGAAACTTCCCTCCGGGAGGGGGAAATCATCACCATCGTTATCACCAACGATCCTCTCATCGGGAGGGGGTCAATCTCCATCAACATCTTCACGAGCACCATCTCATCTCAAACCCTAGTTCATCTCTTATATCCAATCTTTGTATCCAAACCTCAGATTGGTACCTGTGGGTTGCTAGTAGTGTTGATTACTCCTTGTAGTTGATGCTAGTTGGTTTACTTGGTGGAAGATCATATGCTCAGATCCATTATGCATATTAATACCCCTCTGATTATGAACATGAATATGCTTTGTGAGTAGTTAAGTTTGTTCCTGAGGACATGGTAGAAGTCTTGCTATTAGTAGTCATGTGAATTTGGTATTCGTTCGATATTTTGATGTGATGTATGTTGTCATCCCTCTAGTGGTGTCATGTGAACGTCGACTACATGACACTTCACCATTGTTTGGGCATAGAGGGAGGCATTGGGAAGTAATAAGTAGATGATGGGTTGCTAGAGTGACAGAAGCTTAAACCCTAGTTTATGCGTTGCTTCGTAAGGGGCTGATTTGGATCCATATGTTTCATGCTATGGTTAGGTTTACCTTAATACTTCTGTAGTAGTTGCGGATGCTTGCAATGGGGGTTAATCATAAGTGGGATGCTTGTCCAAGTAAGGACAGTACCCAAGCACCGGTCCACCCACATATCAAATTATCAAAGTACCAAACGCGAATCATATGAATGTGATGAAAACTAGCTTGACGATAATTCCCATGTGTCCTTGGGAGCGCTTTACTTCATATAAGAGTTTGTCCAGGCTTGTCCTTTGCTAGAAAAAGGATTGGGCCATCTTGCTACACCTTATTTACTTTTATTACTTTCTACTCGTTACAAATTACCTTATCACAAAACTATCTGTTACCGATAATTTCAGTGCTTGCAGAGAATACCTTACTGAAAACTGCTTATCATTTCCTTCTGCTCCTCGTTGGGTTCGACACTCTTACTTATTGAAAAGGCTACTATAGATCCCCTATACTTGTGGGTCATCAAGACACTTTTCTGGCGCCATTGCCGGGGAGTGAAGCGCCTTTGGTAGGTGGAATTTGGTAAGGAAAAATTTATATAGTGTGCTGAAATTTACTGTCACTTGTTACTATGGACAGTAATCCTTTGAGGGGCTTGTTGGGGGTATCTTCACCCCGACCGGTAGAGCAAATAGTTGCTCCTCAACCTACTGAACCTACTGAAAATATTTACTTCGAAATTCCTTCGGGTATGATAGAGAAACTGCTAGCTAATCCTTTCGGAGGAGATGGAACATTACATCCCGACTTAAACTTAATCTATGTGGATGAAGTTTGTGGACTATTTGAGCTTGCAGGTATGCTCGATGATGTTATCAAGAAGAAGGTCTTCCCTTTATCTTTGAAGGTAAATACATTGACATGGTATAGGCTATGTGATGATATGGGATCATGGGACTATAAGCGATTGAAATTGGAATTTCACCAGAAGTTTTATCCTATGCATCTTGTTCATCGTGATCGTAATTATATATATAATTTTTGGCCTCGCGAAGGATAAAGCATCGCTCAAGCTTGGGGGAGGCTTAAGTCAATGTTATATTCATGACCCAATCATGAGATCTCAAGAGAAATGATTATTCAAAAAATTTATGCTCGACTTTCGAACAACAATCGCTCCATGCTCGATACTTCTTGTACTGGATCTTTTATGATGAAAACTATTGAATTCAAATGGGATTTATTGTAAATAATTAAATGCAACTCTGAAGATTGGGACCTCGACAAAGGTAAGGAGTCAGGTATAACACCTAAGTTTGATTGTGTTAAATCTTTTATGGATACCAATGCATTTCGTGAATTTAGCACTAAATATGGACTTGACTCTGAGGTAGGAGCTTACTTTTGTGAATCCTTTGCTACTCATGTTGATCTCCCAAAGGAGAAGTGGTTTAAATATAATCCTCCCATTGAAGTAAAAGTAGTTGCACCTATTAAAGTTGAATAAAAGACTATCACTTATAATGATCCTGTTGTTCCTACTACTTATGTTGAGAAACCACCTTTCCCTGTTAGAATAAAGGATCATGCTAAAGCTCCAACTGTAGTCAACAAAAGTAATATTAAGACACCCAAACCCCCTGAACAAATTAAAGTTGAACCTAATAGGCGACTAGAAGATTTGCTGGCGAGTCCAAGCCTGAGATATGGCTAGAAGATTACCGAGTGGCAGTTCAGATTGGCGGCGGCAACGACAATGTGACCATGAAGCATGTGCCGCTGATGCTAGAAGGCTCCGTGATACGTCTCCATCGTATCTACTTTTCCTAACACTTTTCCTCCTGTTTTGGCCTCTAATTTGCATGATTTGAATGAAACTAACCCGGACTGACGTTGTTTTCAGCAAAACTACCATGGTGTTGTTTTTGTGCAGAAATAAAAGTTCTCGGATTGGAACGAAACTTTGCGAGGATTTTTTATACAATAAAATAAAATTACTGGAGCCAAGAACCACCAAAGGGGGGCACCTGGGTGGGCACAACCCACCAGGGCGCGCCCCTTCCTCCTAGCACGCCCAGGTGGGTTGTCCCAACTTGGTGGACCGCAGACCTCAACCCTGATACTACAAAATATCATTTTCGGAGAAAATATCGGGGAAAAGGAATTATCGCATTTCATGAGGCGGAGCTGCCGCCACCTCCTGTTCTTCATCGGGAGGCTAGATCTGAAGTCCGTTTGGGGCTCCGGAAAGGGGGATCTTCGATCTTCATCATCACCAACCCTTCTCCATCGCCAATTCCATGATGCTCCCCACCAGGATTGAGTAATTCCTTCGTAGGCTCGCCGATCGGTGAGGAGTTGGATGAGATTCATCATGTAATCAAGTTAGTTTTGTTAGGGCTTGATCCCTAGTATCCATTATGTTCTGAGATTGATGTTGCTATGACTTTGCCATGCTTAATGCTTGTCACTTTGGGCCCGGGTGCCATGATTTCAGATCTAAACCGTTTATGTTATCACCATTATATCTATGTTCTAGATCCGATCTTGCAAGTTATAGTCACCTATTACATGTTATGATCCGCAAACCCGAGAGTGACAGAAGTTAGGATACTTTCCGGTGATGACCGTAGTTTAAGGAGTTCATGTATTCACTATGTGTTAATGCTTTGTTCCGGTTCTCTATTAAAACGAGGCCTTAATATCCCTTAGTTTCCAATAGGACCCCGCTGCCATGGGAGGGTAGGACAAAAGATGTCATGCAAGTTCTTTCCATAAGCACGTATGACAATTTACAGAATACATGCCTACATTATATTTATGAACTAGAGCTAGTGCTGTATCGCCCTAGGTTATGACTATTATATGATGAATATCATCCAACAAATTCACCGATCCAATGCCTACAAATTTCTCTCATATTGTTCCTACTAAATTATTACTGCTATTGTTACTGTTACACTTGCTACAAAATCATTGCTATCACTGTTACTGTTATTATTGTTGTTGCTACTACTATCAAAACTATCATACTACTTTGCTACTGATTACATTACTGTAGATAATTAATCTCAGGGTGTGGTTCAATTGACAACTCAGCTTCTAATACTTGCAAATATTCTTTGGCTCCCCTTGTGTCGAATACTCTACTCTCGAAAACTGTTGCGATCCCCTATACTTGTGGGTTATCAAGACCTTTTTCTGGCACGTTGCCGAGGAGCATAGCTATATTTGTTGAGTCACTTGGGATTATTATCAAATTATCAATATGAAGAATCTGAAGGACACTAAAACCAAGATCGTTCCCTCTAGGGCGAGCGGAGGTAAGGAACTGCCATCACACTCTGCCCTTGATTCACCTTATGTTTTGAGTAGACTTGCAACACCACCACATGTTATTAATCCTATCATGTCGCAAGTCATTGATGATGCTACTTCTGCTATGAATGATACTCATGATGATGCTAGTACCTTGCTTGATGATAATGTGCCACTAGATGAATTTCTTGATGAACAACTTGCTAGAACTAAAGCTTTTGAGAATGTTGAAACTGATGAAATTATTGAAATCGATGAAGAGCTTGAAACTGAAAATCTTGAAGCACCTATTAGATCTTGTTCTCCTATATATGAATAGCCTAAGATATTGGATGGTTATGTTATGGATGAGGAGACAACTAGAGACTTTCTTGCTTGCAATGATAGGGATGATCTTAAGAAATTATTATGCAAACTAAAAGAAAAATCTTTGAATGCTAGAATGAAATGTGATCCTAAGTTTGCTACTTCACCTATCTTTGTTGATGATAAGGATTATGAATTCTCTGTCGACCCAGAGTTGATTACTTTGGTTGAATCTGATCATTTCCATGGTTATGAAACTAAAACTATTGCGGCACATCTTACTAAGTTGAATGACATAGCCACCCTTTTTGCTCATGATAAGAAAATTCGCTATTATTATATTCTTAAATTATTTCCGTTCTCATTAAAGGGTGATGCTAAGACTTGGTATAATACTCTTGCTCCTGGTTGTGTGCATAGTACCCAGAATATGATTTACTATTTCTCTGAAAAATATTTTCCTGCTCATAAGAAACAAGCTTCCTTACAGGAAATATTTAACTTTGTGCAAATTGAAGAAGAGAGTCTCCCACAAGCTTGGGGGAGGCTTCCCAAATTGCTTAATGCTTTGCCTGATCATCCTCTTAAGAAAAACGAAATACTTGATATCTTCTATAATGGACTAACCGATGCTTCTAGGGATTTCCTAGATAGTTGTGCTAGTTGTGTTTTTAGGGAACGAACTGTTTAAGAAGCTAAAGAACTATTGAATAACATATTGAAAAATTATAATGATTGGACTCTTACCGAACCACCGCTTAAATCTACTCCGAAGAAGAGGGGTACCTTATAGCTCAGTCCTGAAGATATGCAAGAGGGAAAGGAATCAATGAAGGAAAAATGTATTAAAGCTGAGGATGTCAAAAATTTACCTCCTATTGAAGAAATACATGGGATCGAATCATTTAAACATCACCACGTAAGGTGGTAGAGGTAAATTCTTTAATGAAATTCAATGACAATGACAATCCTTACAATATGCATCCTAGTCAATGTCTTTATGAGTTTGACAACTACATTAGAAAACAAGATCACTTCAGTGCAAATGTTATGAAACAATTGAAATACAATTCTGATATGATTGCTCGCTTGAGTGACTTGCCATTTAGAATTACCAATGATGTTAGAGGTGTAGGACAACATGCCTCCATGGTTCAAACTCAACCAAAACAAGTTGCTAAATCTCAAAGAGATTTGTTTGATGAAATGAACAAGAATATCAATGACCATGCTGTTAGAGTAATGACTAGAGGGACACCCAAAGTGGTAGAATGACTCAGGAACCACTTTACCCTGAGGGACACCCAAAAAGAATTGAACAAGACTCTCAAAAAGTGAACACTGATGCACCTAGTCCACCTAAAAAGAAAAAAGAAGAAGAAAAATGATAGGACTTTGCGTGCCTCTAGTGAACGTGAAATAGAAAAACCTTCCGATAATGATAATGATGTTTCTATTTCTGATGTTGAAACTCAATATGGTAATGAAAACTCACCTTCTGATAATGAAAAAGATAATGATGAGGTTCATGAAGACACTCAAGCAAATAATAAAGAACTAGACAATGATGTTGAAATAGAACTAGTTGTTGATCTTGATAACCCACAACCCAAGAATAAAAGATACAAAAAAGAGACTTTGTTGCTAGAAAACATGGTAAGGAAAGAGAACCATGGGTTCAAAAAACTACGCCCTTTCCACCTAAATCAACTAAGAAAGGATGATGAAGAATTTGAACGCTTTGCTGAAATGATTATGCCAGTCTTTTTGCGTACCCGCTATCCTAAAAATGGCCCCTTGTGCAAAGTACATGAAAGACATCATCACCAACAAGACAAAAATACCGGAAGATGAAATCTCCACCATGCTTGCTAATTATTATTTTAAGAATGGGTTACCTAAAAAACTTGGAGATCCGGGAATACCAACTATACCTTGCTCCATCAAACGAAATTATGTAAAAACTGCTTTATGTGATTTAGGAGCTGGTGTTAGTGTTATGCCTTTCTCTTTATATAAAAGACTTGATTTGAATAAACTCACACCTACCGAAATATCTTTGCAAATGGCTGACAAATCAACTGCCATACCTATCGGTATTTGTGAGGATGTGTCCGTTGTTGTTGCAAACATTACTATCCGAACTGACTTTATTATACTTGAGATGCCCGAGGATGACAACATGTTAATTATCCTTGGTAGAACCTTTTTGAATACTATAGGGGATGTTATTTGATTGCAATTAAAGCAAGGTAACTTTTCATATCAATGGTAATGTGCATACGGTGCACTTCCCGAAGAAATAATTCCAAGTGAATGGTATTAATGTTATTGAAAAATCTCCAACAATCACTATTGGAAGTTTTCAACTACCTCTACCAACTGCCAAAAAGAAATATAAAATGCTTATTGTTGGGGACATTCATATCCCCATTGATGTAACTTAGTGTTTTACGAAAGTTCTTCGGTTTCATGCTAATCGAAAGCGGTTGTTAATAAGACTTGATCAACATTATTAATGAATCATTTTTGAGAGGTATGAAGTTGATGAATTTAGTGAGCACTACCTTCTGTCCTTACCTTTTGTTTTATGTTTTTGTTAGTTATATAAAATAAAATGCCATGATTTGTCTATTTTCTAAATTTCCCGTGCAATAAAAAATGACCCCAAAATAAAAGTTCTCAGAATGCTCTAAAAATTTAATATGATTTTTTTCTGAATTTTTGATGAAAATAACATCAGAGGGGGTGCACCTGGTGGGTTGTGATCCCCATGTGGGTCCCCTCACTTATCTCTTTAGCCCATGTCACCACCTACCTCCAGAAAAAATCACCATTGCTCTCTCTCTGTCTCTCTGTCTCTCTCTCTCTCTCTCTCT
>NC_041380.1:421704827-421709766 GCF_002162155.2 Triticum dicoccoides
TTTCGGGCTCTAAAAATTTAATACGATTTTTTTCTTCTGAATTTTTGATGCAAATAACATCAGAGGGGGTGCACCTGGTGGGTTGTGGTCCCCATGTGGGCCCCCTCACTTATCTCTTTAGCCCATGTCACCACCTACCTCCAGAAAAAAATCACCATTGCTCTCTCTCTCTCTCTCTCTCTCTCTCTCTCTTGTGTTCTTGCTCTCAAACCCGCGGATTTCGATCTCTTTGCTCGAAGCCCCATTTCTGAAATTGTTTCGGGGGATTGCTACTTGGTATGTGACTCCTCCATTGGTCCAATTAGTTTTTTGCTTTAGTAGTTTATATTTTGAATAATTAGTTACTCTTGGTGCTGCTGTAGATGAGCTTGCATGTTGAATTCTTAGAGTTCTAAGTAGTTTGAATGCTTGATATGGCCTCTATGCATCCCTATGAGTAGTTGCTATGAATCTTGTGAAGTTCTGTTGAGAAAATTTTGTGGCCTAAAAATTTCAAAATTTTGTTCATAGAAAAAAGATGAGTTTCTTTAGGAAGTTTGCTTCCAAGAAGAACTCCAAGGGAGTTATCAGGGAGTCGTCGGATAATGACCTCCACACCCGGAGAATGGTGCAGGTACGACAGTGCGAATGGCCGCACAACCCATTCATGGATGGAGTTGGAATCCGTCAAGTGTTTGTACAATTCGATGCTAATGCCGGCCTCATCGACTTCATCGCAGCTGAATGTGAACAATATCATCTCCTCACAAATTCCTTTGTGCAAATTTTTCATTTCATGAGTAGGAATAATCCTCCCGAGGTGCAGTTTAATGATATGCTGAAACCCATCAGATACCACTTACTGAATTTTTTGACATATGCTTGATCCCTTCTAATGGGGATTTAAGGGAGCCTAGGCTTGCAGAGTTCGAGGGATTTTATCGTACTCGTTTCATGGGAGATGAGAGAGGGGTGTCGAGTGTCACCACCTTCAGTACATTATTTTACTCTATTCATTGCAAAGTGTTTACTTGCTAGAGAGAAGGTTGGTGCACTTAGTGCCCCCAATTTTGTTGTTTTACACCGTGCACTTTACAGCGACAACACTTATAGCTTGGGAGCTATTGTGGCACGTCGCCTACACATTAACATATCCAAGGGTAAAATATATGATGGTATTTATGCTACTCGCTTGGCGAGTCATTTTAATGTTCAGATACACTAGCATGATTATCCCTTGCCCAATGTTCATTTAGATCGCCAGGCTATGGCACATCATAAATTCATTGATGGCGAGAACACCACTATTGATATTCCTTATAACCTGGTTTTCAGTGTGAACACTCGTGATATTATTCCATTGCCTGCACCTGCTTTGTTTGATCCCATTGCCATGGGCGGATATGGGTATCATGCCAGTAGATATCATTGCCTACCGGAACGCCCAGGCAGCAACATAGGAGGAACCTCAAGAGTGGGACCCTCAGGTGCCCGCTCCCCAGCACTTGAACGTGGGACCTGATGGCTTTTTTGAGTGGTGATTACCAAGTTAAGCCAAAAGCCTAAGCTTGGGGGAGTACGTATGTAATGCCCTCGATGCGGCTATAGCTCCTATGTGTCGAAGCACAACTTAGAGGCATAACCGCATTGAAAGCAATGTCGCAAGTAAGGTAACCTTCACAACAACCCATGTAAATAGATAATAAGGGGAAAGGTACATAGTTGGCTTACACTCGCCACGTCACACAAAGTACATGAATAACATTACAATCATCCAATACACTCATGGTCCGACTACGGTACCAAAATAAAAGATCAACCCCAACATGCGACACGGTCCCGATCGCCCCAACTGGGCACCACTACTGATCATCAAGGAAAGACACATAGTAACGGCGTGAGTCTTTGTCGAACTCCCACTTTAGCTCAAGCGCATCATCTGGAACGGAGTCATCGGGCCCTGCATCTGTTTTGGAAGTAATCTGTGAGCCATGGGGACTCAGTAATCTCGCACCCTCGCGATCAAGACTATTTAAGCTTATAGGTAAAGCAAGGTAATATGTGGACTTGCAGCAAGCGACTAGCATATATGGTGGCTAACATGTTCGCAAAAGAGAGCGAGAAGAGAAGGCAAAGCACAAACATGAACTAAAGAACAACCTACGACAAATATTACTCCAACACCGTGTTCACTTCCCGGACTCCGCCGAGAAGAGACCATCACGGTAACACACGCAGTTGATTCATTTTAATTAAGTTAAGGTTCATGTTATCTACAATCGGACATTAACAAATTCCCATCTGCCCATAACCGCGTGCACGGCTTTCAAAAGTTCAAATCCCTGCAGGGGAGTCCCAACTTAGCCCATCACAAGCTCTCACGGTCAACCAAGGATAAACCTTCTCCCGAGACATTCCGATCAGACTCGGTATCCCGGTTCTACAAGACAACTTCGACAAAGATAAAGCAAGTATAGCAACACCGCCCGAATGTGCCGACAAATCCTGATAGGAGCTGCACATATCTCGTTCTCAGGGCACACTCAGATGAGTGCTCCATACAACTAAAACCAAACCTCGAGTTTCCCCGAGGGGGCGCTGCACAGGGCTCTAGTTTGGACCAACACTCAGAGGACCACTGGCCCGGGGGGGTTTAAATAAGATGACCCTCGGGCTCCGGAAACTCAAGGGAAAAAGAGGCTAGGTGGAAAATGGTAAAACCAAGGTTGGGCATTGCTGGAGGAGTTTTATTCAAGGTGAACTATCAAGGGGTTCCCATTATCACCCAACCGCTTAAGGAACGCAAAATCCGGGAACATAACACCGATATGACGGAAACTAGGGCGGCAAGAGTGGAACAAAACACTAGGCCAAAGGCCGAGCCTTCCACCCTTTACCAAGTATATAGATGCATTAAGATAACAAGATAATATAGTGATATCCCAACAAGAAAATAATGTTCCAACAAGGAACTGTCTCCAATCTTCACCTGCAACTAGCAACGCTATAAGAGGGGCTGTGCAAAGCGGTAACATAGCCAATCAACGGTTTGCTAGGACATGGTGGGTTAGAGGTTTGACATGGCAATTTGGGAGGCATGATAAGCAAGTGGTAGGTATCGTAGCATAGGCATAGCAAAAGAGCGAGCATCTAGCGAAGCAAAGATAGAAGTGATTTCGAGGGTATGATCATCTTGCCTGCAAAGTTGTCAAAGTTGACTTGATCCTCGTAAGCAAACTCAACGGGCTCCTTGTTAGCGAACTCGTCTCCCGGCTCTACCCAAACAAGACAAACAAGCAAAAGGAATACAATCAACCACGTGCGAAGCTCAAACAACATGATGCCAACATGGTATGCTATGCGGGATGCGATATGCGATGCATATGCAAGATTTGACAAGGAATGATTGAACCTGGCCTCAACTTGGAAATCCAAGAGTGCCACTGGAAAGGTGAGGTGATTTCGGTTGAAATCGACATAAAGAACACCGGAATCGGAGGCATGGTTTGGAAATGGCAAGCAAAACAAATATGGCACCGGTCTGCGATAAACAACAAGTAGCCATCTAAATGCATCAAGATAATTATGCTACAACACTCAAACAAGACAATAAAATACATGGCAGGCATCCACTCGTAATGCTTGACAAAAGAGGAACACTGAGCTACGGCCAATTCATCCATTAACAGGTTCAAACAAGCATGGGAAAAGTGAAAATGGTAAACAGGTTTCAGACTTTGTGAAATTAACACAAGTCTGAAATTTCAGATCAGGTAGCACATTTGGGAGCATGAAAACTATATGCTATAGGCTCTTAACATGGCAAAGTAAGGCATGACATGAAGCTACTAAAAGCACGTAACAAAAGTCCCTTAGTGACCTTGAGCCAAAAGGGACCAGAAAATACAATTGCAAGCATGTGAACATGGCAAAAACATAATCAGATTACAGACTTAGTGAAAAACTGGAGCATGCAAATATGTTAACGAGTAGGCATGTTCACGAGCTCGATGCACTCACTACAGAGCAAGGCATGACAATCTAAGCATACACCCATCAAGAATACATATCATAGAAGCTATACATGGCAAGAACAACAACATATCACGCACGGATCAACAACAACATCCTCGGCAAAATCGCTAACAAGTAAACAATCTGCCAGGATTCACGAAATGGCAAAATTAGAGCTCGATTGACTCAAGCTAGGTTGCTCCATAATTGCAAACAAAGACATGGATGGATAGAAAACCACAATATTAACAAATCATCCTTACTGATCATCCTCAAAAGAGGCACGGATCACTAGGAAACAACATGAACATATGGCATATTGATAAAAACAGATCAAGGACTTAGTGAAATTCTAAGTCCCTGAAATCAGCATTAACGAATGCACTACTTTGCAAGCTTGTGCTAGTCACCAAACATGTCACAAAAATACATGGTAAGTACCTATGTAAAGATGGCATGGCATATAACAAAACTCATGTAGAACTCAGGGGCATATCATGCACACATAAAACATGGTAAAAATGACAAATAGCTATTTGGTGCAGCAGATCTGATAATTATCTCAAATAGCTCTCTTCCAACAGAATTTCGGGCATCAAGATGAGCTCAAATGAAAATGATGCAATGAGATGAAATGATGTACTCTCTGAGACGAACATTTTGATATGCTACACA
The DNA here is from genome assembly GCF_002162155.2 of Triticum dicoccoides. Classification (NCBI taxonomy): domain Eukaryota; kingdom Viridiplantae; phylum Streptophyta; class Magnoliopsida; order Poales; family Poaceae; genus Triticum; species Triticum dicoccoides. Next base: position 421,709,496 of record NC_041380.1, read on the forward strand.
TGCAAAATGGAGCTACGGATGCAAAGGTACGATGCGATGAAGATGCCTAAATAATTAGGGTTTCGGGGAGAAAGTCAACCCCAGATCTAGATCCAGATCGGGATCTCGTCGGAGTTTACTGTAGCTGCCGGAGAACTCGAGCTCGCCGTACTTTATAGTTCACCGGAGAGGAAGAGGCCGACCGGGGCGGGTCGACGGCATGGAGGGGGCGGCGCCGGCGCGGCACGGTCGCCGGAGCACGTCGGGTCGACGATGAGGCAGCTGCAGGCCT
>NC_041380.1:421710051-421719068 GCF_002162155.2 Triticum dicoccoides
CCGGCGGGCCGGCGCGTGGCCAGGCGCGGCGAAGTGAGCGCGGTGGCGGCGGCGAATCGGAGAGCGCCACGTGGCGGCGACTGGGTCAGACACGTCCGGCCCAAAGCGGGCGCGTCCGGCGGCGAGAGGTGGGAGGAGACTATGGTTAGGGTAGAATGGATCCGGGATTTTCGGGGAGAGACCTATATATAGGCATAGAGGGAGCTAGGAGAGTCCAAATGAGGTGCGTTTTTCAGCCACGCGATCGTGATCGAACGCTCTAGATGATGGAGAGGGTTTAGGTGGGTTTTGGGCCAAAACGGAAGGGTGTTTGGCTGCAACACACACGAGGCCTTCTTGGTCCCTCGGTTAACCATTGGCGTATCAAACGAAGTCCAAATGGCATGAAACTTGACAGGCGGTCTACCAGTAGTAAACCAAGGCCGCATGGCAAGTCTCGGTCCAATCCGGAAATGTTTAACCCCCACACACGAAAAGAGGTAGAAAGGACCACCGGAGGAGATAGGAGCGCCGGAATGCAAAACAGACAATGGGGAAAATGCTCGGATGCATGTGACGAACACGTATGCAAATGCAATGCACATGATGACATGATATGAGATGCATGACAACGGAAACAACACACGGAGACAAAAACCCGAACCCGAGGAAATAAAATAACTTAGCGCCAAAAACGACAAGAGTTGGAGTACATATTAGGTAAATTACATCCGGGGTGTTACAACACTCCACCACTACGAAAGGATCTCGTCCCGAGATCTAGGACTAGAAGAACGCCGGGTACTCAGAACAGAGGTGATCCTTGTGTTCCCAGGTGGCTTCACGGTCGGAATGGTGTGACCACTTGACTTTGAGGAATTTGATTGACTTATTGCGAGTCTTGCGTTCAGTGTCTTCAAGAATAGCAACTGGGTGCTCACGATAAGAGAGGTCTTCTTGGAGATCAATGTCTTCAAAGTTGATGGTGCGGTCATGAGTCTTGAAGCACTTGCGGAGCTGAGAGACATGGAACACGTCATGCACATTTGCAAAGTTTGGAGGAAGCTCGAGTTGATAGGCGAGATCGCCTCTCTTGCTGACGCTCTTGAAAGGACCCACGTATCTAGGGGCAAGCTTCCCTTTGATACCGAAGCGACGAGTACCTTTCATTGGAGAGACGCGGAGGTACACATGATCTCCGATCTCGAAAGCCAAATCACGGTGCTTACTATCATAGTATCTCTTCTAGCGCGATTACGCTGCTTTGAGATTATCACGAATGACTTTGCACATCTCCTCTGCCTCTGTGATCAAGTCATTTCCAAGAAGTTGACGTTCACCAGTTTCTGACCAGTTAAGAGGAGTACGGCAGTTCCTGCCATACAGGATTTCGAATGGGGCCTTGCCCGAACTGGCTTGAAAACTATTGTTGTAGGAGAATTCCGCATATGGAAGACAATCCTCCCACTTCATACCGAAGGAGATAACGCAAGCCCTGAGCATATCTTCGAGAATCTGATTGACACGCTCGACTTGACCGCTAGTTTGAGGATGGAAAGCTGTGCTGAAGCGGATGTTGGTGCCCATGGCCTTCTGAAAAGAATCCCAAAACTTGGAGTTAAAGATACTGCCACGGTCTTAAGAGATCACCTGTGGAATACCGTGCAGAGAGACAATCTGAGAGGTATAAAGCTCCGCCAATTGAGCTGTAGTGATTGACTCTTTGATAGGCATAAAGTGAGCCACTTTAGTGAGGTTTGTCGATGACAACGAATATAGCATCATTGCCACGCTTGGACTTTGGAAACCCAGTCATGAAGTCCATCTCAATGTCATCAAACTTCCATTCTGGAATGGCAAGAGGTTGGAGGAGTCCAGCTGGTCTTTGGTGTTCTGCCTTCACTCTTCTGCAGACATCACATTCATTCACAAACTGAGCAATCTCGCGCTTCATTCGAGTCCACCAATAAGCCTGCTTGAGGTCCTGATACATCTTCATACTCCCGGGGTGGATGGAGAGGAGTGAATTGTGAGCCTCATTCATGATAACTTTACGAAGGTCACCTTTGGGCACAACAATATGATCCTCGAAGAAGAGAGTATCCTTGTCATGAAGGCGGTAGCACTTGTACTTGGGTTGACTCTTGGCAATCCCAATCTTCACCTTCTTCACCATAGCATCAAGAAGTCGAGCCTCGCGAATCTGATCTTCCAAAGTAGGAGAGACTTGAAGGTTGGCGAGGAAACCTTGAGGAACAACTTGCAGATTGAGTTTGCGGAAAGCTTCACAAAGCTCGGGTTGGTAAGGCTTGAGAATCAGACTGTTGTGGTACGCCTTCCTGCTCAATGCGTCAGCAATCACATTGGCCTTGCCTGGAGTGTACTCGATACTCGGATTATACTCTTGAATCATTTCGACCCAACGAGTCTGCCTGAGGTTGAGATTAGGCTGAGTGAAGATCTACTTGAGACTCTTGTGGTCAGTGAAGATGTCCACTTTTCTCCCCAATAAGAGATGTCTCCAAGTCAAAAGAGCATGCACAACTGCCGCCAACTCGAGGTCATGAGTGGGGTAGTTCTTCTCGTTGGGCTTCAACTGGCAAGAGGTATAAGCCACAACTTTCTTCTCTTGCATTAACACTACACCAAGACCTTGAAGAGAGGCATCGTAGAAGACCTCGAACAGTTTGGATTCATCAGGAGGAGTCAGAACTGGAGCAGTGACCAATTTCTCTTTCAAAGTGTTGAAAGCGATGTCACATTCCGGAGACCAAACGTACTTGACGTGCTTCTGGAGAAGGTTTGAAAGAGGCTTCGCGATCTTTGAAAAGTTCTCAACAAACCTTCGATAGTAGCTTGTGAGACCAAGGAAGCTGCGGAGTTGCTTCACGTTCTGAGGTGGTTCCCAATTCACAATTGCAGACACCTTCTCAGGATTCACCACTATGCCCTTGGCAGAGATGATATGCCCAAGATAAAGAACCTCATCGAGCCAAAACTCGCACTTTGAGAACTTGGCGTAGAACTGATGTTCCTTGAGCTTATCGAGCACCAAACGCAAGTGCTTGGCATGATCTTCCTTGTTCTTTGAAAAGACTAGAATGTCATTGAGATAGACCAAAACGAAGTCATTTGTGTAGGCGTTGAAGATGAAGTTCATCATGCGAGAGAGAGTCGGAGGAGCGTTGACGAGGCCAAAAGACATGACAGTGTATTCATATGAACCATAGCTTGTTCTGAAAGCTGTCTTGGTAATATCTTGCTCACGGAATCGAATCTGGTGATAGCCCATACGAAGATCAAGCTTGGAGAATACTTGGGCACCTTTGAGTTGTTCGAACAGCTCATTGATGTTGGGAAGTGGGTACTTGTTCTTGATAGTCTTCTTGTTTAATGGACGATAGTCAACACAAAGTCGGTCCGTCCCATCCTTCTTCTTCACAAAAAGTACTCCACAACCCCATGGAGAAGAACTAGGTCGGATGAGACCCATGCGCTCTTGAATATCGAGTTGCTTCTTCAGCTCCTTCAACTCTTTAGGTCCGAGCTTGTAAGGACGCTTGCAAACCGGTTCCGTGCCAGGTTCAAGATCGATGACGAATTCAACTGGCCGGTGCGGAGGCATTTCTGGAAGCTCTTCTAGAAAGACGTCTTGATATTCGCAAACGACTGGAATTTGGGAGATGGCATCCAGTTCACCCTTCTCATTGAGAGAAAACAAACGGATGTATCGTCATGGGCGGCAAAGACAATTACATCCTCAGACGAATGAGTCAATTGAATCTGCCTGGCTGCACAATCAAGATGCGCCTTGTGCTTAGAAAGCCAATCCATTCCGAGAATAAGATACATATCCGAGTCGCCCAGAACAATAGGAGAAGCTAGAAATTTGTAATCGCCCAACATGATAGTAACATCCGGGACGCAGATATTAGCTGTCATTTGCTTGCCCGGTGACACGATTTGCAAAGAACTTTGCAGATACTGATAATCGCACTCATACTTTGATGCAAAAGGTTTGGAAATGAAACAATGCGATGCACCTGTGTCAAAAAGAACTCTTGTAGGAATATTGTTAACAGGAAGGTTACCCATGATGACATCTGACGAGTCCTCTGCCTGAGCTGCATTCATCAAGTTGACCTTGGCGTGCTTGGGGTTATGCTTGACCACAGCTGTACTTGCCGATCTCACAGGAGGAGGAGGAGGAGGGAGGCGCCTCTGATTGAAGCATTTGTTGGCATAGTGACCCTTCTGTTGGCAGTTGTTGCACGTGACCTCTGAAAGCGGATGGTGATACGGAGCAATCGATCTTGGAGCTTGAGACGAAGTCTTGTTCTGAAAGCCAGGGTTGAGTGGGTGGGAAGATCCACTGCCACCTTTGCTCTTCTGCTGATAAGGCTGACCGAATGGAGGAGGAAGCCAATACTTCTGCTGCTTAGCCACTTGAGTTGAGGAAGAAGGAGTAGCATCTCTGACTCACTTCTTGGAAGCATCACACTTCAGTTGAGCAGACTCTTGCTTCAATGCCATGTTGTAAAACTCATCATACCTCCTGGGCTCAAAGAGGACAAGAGCTAGCTGGATTTCTTCTCTGAGGCCACCCCTGAACTGGTATATCATGCTCTTCTCGTCAGGGACGTCCTGCTTAGCAAAGCGGGCGAGCTTCTGAAACATCTTGTTGTAGTCATAGACAGACATAAAGCCTTGCTTCAGGTTGTGGAATTCCTCACGCTTGCTTTCAACCACGCTCTGAGGAATATGATGAGCTTTGAAGTCTTGACAGAATTCATCCCAGGTAATCAGATGGCCTCCTCTGGAATCTTTGTACTACTGAAACCATTCTGCAGCTTGGTCTTTGAGTTGGAAGGAAGCGAACTTGACAAAGTCCTCAGGCCTAACGTTACTGCACTCGAAATGCTTGCACAAGTCCACGAGCCAATCATCAGCGTTAGTTGCCTCAACGCAATTGCTGAAGGTCTTTGGCTGGTTAGCAAGGAACTGGTTGAGTGTAGCAAAGTGATTCTGATTGTTGCCTTGGTTGCCTTGGTTCGCTTGGTTGCTCTCTTGAAGAATTTAAATGATCAGCTACGTGTTTGCATTGGTAGCGGCCATCACAGCTTGCCATGCCTCCGGAGGTGGAGGTGGTGGTGGTGGATCAGGATTCGGAGTCGTGCGCGTTGGAGGAGCCATCCTGAAGAGGTTGACATCCATTAGCACATTGATAGACAAATATTGAAGCTGAATCCAATGGGTATAAATTGCAACATATAGTCTTTACATCCGAACAAAATGAATGAATGCATTCCAATTGAAATGGTCACATATCCATAAATTGAGAAGCCACTTAGAATTTAGGTAGAGGAATAAAATCAACAAGGTACGGAGCAAGAACGAATACTCGGTAAGGATCACCCAATCTCAAACCAAATATCCGTGGAAGAAGAACTAGAGCTACAAGAATTCCCACCTATGAAACTCCCGAACCTTTCCGGTTATGCAATCAGGTGTTGGGGATATAGGGGAAGCATAATATCTCACCCAAATCTAGCAAATCCTACATCCAGCTGTATCCATCCTTCAACGCATAACCGAGAAAACTTCGGAAATCGTCTACCTCAACCTTCGAAAAGCATCTGTTATACGAGTTATGGCAATACTCCCGAAGTCCCGCCCCAATACTGGGTGGCGTCGAGGTTATCTCACCAACAACTGCATAAAAGAGATTTTAGATGTCGGCGAACTAAACTCAGGTATTCCAGAACTGCAACGATAAAATTGTGACGACAACACCTCGGAGCTCAACTCCCCGGGACACTGCCACAACCCCTAAATGACAGGAGGCACCAAGAACAATGTTCTCGTCACAAATCGATCGGAACGATTCCAAGATACCCGCGTGATCCTAAATTTTTTTTAGTGAAATTTGAGAAGAGAAGAGTCAAAACTCTACGTCAGGATGCCTTACCAGAGCGATGAAGGGACTGGGGAGTAAAAAGAATTCCTAAACTCTCGGATATATAATTCCTAAATGACTCAAAACATTTTTCTAGACTCAACTCGTCAGCTAATTCGATCAAGCAGTGGGGGCTCCTAAGGTCGGGGAAGGCTCTAATTACCAACTTGTAACACCCTCGATGCGGCTATAGCTCCTACGTGTCGAAGCACGACTTAGAGGCATAACCGCATTGAAAGCAATGTCGCAAGTAAGGTAATCTTCACAACAACCCATGTAAATAGATAATAAGGGGAAAGGTACATAGTTGGCTTACACTCGCCACGTCACACAAAGTACATGAATAACATTACAATCATCCAATACACTCATGGTCCGACTACGGTACCAAAATAAAAGATCAACCCCAACATGCGACACGGTCCCGATCACCCCAACTGGGCACCACTACCGATCATCAGGGAAAGACACATAGTAACGGCGTGAGTCTTTGTCGAACTCCCACTTTAGCTCAAGCGCATCATCTGGAACGGAGTCATCGGGCCCTGCATCTGTTTTGGAAGTATATCTGTGAGCCACGGGGACTCAACAATCTCGCACCCTCGCGATCAAGACTATTTAAGCTTATAGGTAAAGCAAGGTAATATGTGGAGCTGCAGCAAGCGACTAGCATATATGGTGGCTAACCTGTTCGCAAAAGAGAGCGAGAAGAGAAGGCAAAGCACGAACGATGAACTAAAGAACAACCTACGGCAAATATTAGTCCAACACCGTGTTCACTTCCCGGACTCCGCCGAGAAGAGACCATCACGGTAACACACGCAGTTGATTCATTTTAATTAAGTTAAGGTTCATGTTATCTACAATCAAACATTAACAAATTCCCATCTGCCCATAACCGCGGGCACGGCTTTCGAAAGTTCAAATCCCTACAGGGGAGTCCCAACTTAGCCCATCACAAGCTCTCACGGTCAATGAAGGATAAACCTTCTCCCGAGACATTCCAATCAGACTCGGTATCCCGGTTCTACAAGACATCTTTGACAAAGATAAAACAAGTCCAGCAACACCACCCGAATGTGCCGACAAATCCCGATAGGAGCTGCACATATCTCATTCTTAGGGCACATCAGATGAGCGCTCCATACAACTAAAACCAAACCTCGAGTTTCCCCGAGGGGGCGCTGCACAGGGCTCTAGTTTGGACCAACACTCAGAGGAGCACTGGCCCGGGGGGGTTAAATAAGATGACCCGCGGGCTCCGAAAACCCAAGGGAAAAAGAGGCTAGGTGGCAAATGGTAAAACCAAGGTTGGGCATTGCTGGAGGAGTTTTATTCAAGGCGAACTGTCAAGGCGTTCCCATTATCACCCAACCGCGTAAGGAACGCAAAATCTGGGAACATAACACCGAAGATGGAAACTAGGGCGGCAAGAGTGGAACAAAACACTTGGCCAAAGGCCGAGCCTTCCACCCTTTACCAAGTATATATATGCATTAAGTTAACAAGATAATATAGTGATATCCCAACAAGAAAATAATGTTCCAACAAGGAACTGTCTCCAATCTTCACCTGCAACTAGCAGCGCTATAAGAGGGGCTGAGCAAAGCGGTAACATAGCCAATCAACGGTTTGCTAGGACATGGTGGGTTAGAGGTTTGACATGGCAATTTGGGAGGCATGCTAAGCACGTGGTAGGTATCGTAGCATAGGCATAGCAAAAGAGCGAGCATCTAGCAAAGCAAAGATACAAGTGATTTCGAGGGTATGATCATCTTGCCTGCAAAGTTGTCAGAGTTGACTTGATCCTCGTAAGAAAATTCAACGGGCTCCTCGTTAGAGAACTCGTCTCCCGGATCTACCCAAATAAGACAAACAAGCAAAAGGAATACAATCAACCACGTGCAAAGCTCAAACAACATGATGCAAACATGGTATGCTATGCGGGATGCGTTATGCGATGCATATGCAAGATTTGACAAGGAATGATTGAACCTGGCCTCAACATGGAAATCCAAGAGTGCCACTGGAAAGTTGAGGTGATTTCGGTTGAAATCGATATAAAGAACACAGGAATCGGGGGCACGGTTTGGAAATGGCAAGCAAAACAAATATGGCACCGGTCTGTGATAAACAGCAAGTAGCCATCTAAATGCATCAAGATAATTATGCTATATCACTCAAACAAGACAACAAAATACATGGCAGGCATCCACTCATAATGCTTGACAAAAGATGAACACTGAGCTACAGCTAATTCATCCATTCACAGGTTCAAACAAGCATGGCAAAAGTGAAAATGGTAAACAGGTTTCAGACAGGATTCACGAAATGGCAAAAGTAGAGCTCGATTGACTCATTCTAGAGTGCTCCATAATTGCACACAAAGACATGGATGGATAGAGCACCACAATATTAACAAATCATCCTTACTGATCATCCTCAAAAGAGGCATGGATCACTAGGAAACAACATGAACATATGGCATATTGATAAAAACAGATCAAGAACTTTAACGAATGCACTACTTTGCAAGCTTGTGATAGTCACCACACATGTCACAAAAATACATGGTAAGCACCTCTGTAAAGATGGCATGGCATATAATAAAACTCATGTAGAACTCAGGGGCATATCATGCACACATAAAACATGGTAAAAATGACAAATAGCTATTTGGTGTAGAATATCTGACAATTAGCTCAAATAGCTCTCTTCCAACAGCATTTCGGGTATCAAGATGAGCTCAAATTAAAATGATGCAATGAGATGAAACGATGTACTCTCTGAGACTAACATTTTGATATGCTACACGCGCCAAACGGAGTTACGGATGCAATGTTACGATGCGATGAAGATGCCTAAATAATTAGAGTTTAGGGGAGAAAGTCAACCCGAGATCTAGATCCAGATCGGGATCTCGCCGTAGTTTACTGTAGCTGCCAGAGAACTCGAGCTCGCTGGACTTTGTAGTTCACCGAAGAGGAAGAGGCTGGTCGGGGTGGGTCGACGGCGTGGAGGGGGCGGCGCCAGCGCGGCACGGTCGTCGGAGCGCGTCGGGTCAGCGACGAGGCGGCTGCAG
>NC_041380.1:421719343-421746421 GCF_002162155.2 Triticum dicoccoides
CGCGGCGGAGGTCGCCGGAGCCGGGATCCGCGGTGGCGCGGTGAAGGACGAAGGTCGCCGGCGAGCGGCGCGGACGGCGGGAGGAGCTGGGCTGGGAGGGCCCCGCCTGGGCCCTGGCGGGCCGGCGCGCGGGCAGGCGCGGCGAAGTGGGCGCAATGGCGGCGGCGAATCGGAGAGCGCCACATGGTGGCGGCGGCTGGGTCGGACACGTCCGGTCCGAACCGGACACGTCCGGCCCGAAGCGGACGCGTCCGGCGGCGAGAGGTGGGAGGAGACTAGGGTTAGGGTAGAATGGATCCGGGATTTTCGGGGAGAGACCTATATATAGGCATAGAGGGAGCTAGGATAGTCCAAATGAGGTGCGGTTTTCGGCCACGCGATCGTGATCGACGCTCTAGATGATGGAGAGGGTTTAGGTGGGTTTCGGGCCAAAATGGAAGGGTGTTGGGCTGCAACACACATGGGGCCTTCTCGGTCCCTCGGTTAACCATTGGCGTATCAAACGAAGTCCAAATGGCACGAAACTTGACAGGCGGTCTATCGGTAGTAAACCAAGGCCGCATGGAAAGTCTCGGTCCAATCCGGAAATGTTTAACCCCCACACAGGAAAAGAGGTAGAAAGGACCACCAGAGGAGATAGGAGCACCGGAATGCAAAACGGACAACGGGGAAAATGCTCGGATGCATAAGACGAACACGTATGCAAATGCAATGCACATGATGACATGATATGAGATGCATGACAACGGCAACAACACACGGAGACAAAAACCCGAACCCAAGGAAATATAATAACTTAGCGCCAGAAACGGCAAGAGTTGGAGTACATATTAGGTAAATTACATCCGGGGTGTTACAGCGTATTTCCGCCGACATTACATTCATGTTCTCACATTTCATTCCAGTTGTCAGTATTCATACTTTTTTATTGTATCACCCATGTTAGATTTATTTTCTCGTATTCTTCTTGTGTGTTTAAAAAACTTTGAGAAAACCCAAAAAGATTTCCTTATTCTTCTTTTTCTTGTTGGGAGCTTTCCCGTGTAAATAGTTTTTCTCATTTTTGCTTTTTTTCTTTTTTTTCTTTCTTCCAGAAAAACCAGATCATTTTTGCTTTTCTTTTATTTTTTTTCTTTCTTCCAGAAAAACCAGAAACTCCAAAAATATTTCAGTGTGTTTCTATGAATTTCTTTTGTGTTTATTGAGTCGTACCGAAGAGAAGACTGATACGTCCATTTTGCATCATGCTTTTATATCGATATTTATTGCATTATGGGCTGTTATTACACATTATGTCACAATACTTATGCCTATTCTCTCTTATTTTACAAGGTTTACATAAGGAGGGAGAATGCCGGCAGCTGGAATTCTGGGCTGGAAAAGGAGCAAATATTAGAGACCTATTCTGCACAACACCAAAAGTCCTGAAACTTCACGGAAGTTATTTCCAGAATATATAAAAAATACTGAGTGCAAGAAGTACCAGAGGGGGGCCACCCACCAGCCACGAGGGTGGGGGCGCGCCCCCTACCTCGTGGGCCCCCTGGTGGACCACCGATGCCCATCTTCTGCTATATGGAGTCTTTCATCGAGAAAAAAATCATAAGCAAGCTTTCGGGACGAGACTCCACCGCCACGAGGCGGAACCTTGGCGGAACCAATCTAGGGCTCCGGCAGAGCTGTTCTACCAGGGAAACTTCCCTCCGGGAGGGGGACATCATCACCATCGTCATGACCAACGATCCTCTCATCGAGAGGGGGTCAATCTCCATCAACATCTTCACCAGCACCATCTCATCTCAAACCCTAGTTAATCTCTTGTATTCAAACCTCAGATTGGTACATGTGGGTTACTAGTAGTGTTGATTACTCCTTGTAGTTGATGCCAGTTGGTTTACTTGGTGGAAGATCATATGTTCAGATCCATTATGCATATTAATACCCCTTTGATTATGAACATGAATATGCTTTGTGAGTAGTTACATTTGTTCCTGAGGACATGGGAGAAGTCTTGCTATTAGTAGTCATGTGAATTTGGTATTCGTTCAATATTTTGATGAGATGTATGTTGTCTTTCCTCTAGTGGTGTTATGTGAACGTCGACTACATGACACTTCACATTGTTTGGGCCTAGAGGAATGCATTTTGAAGTAATAAGTAGATGATGGATTGCTAGAGTGATAGAAGCTTAAACCCTAGTTTATGCGTTGCTTCGTAAGGGGCTGATTTGGATCCATATGTCTCATGCTATGGTTAGGTTTACCTTAATACTTCTGTTGTAGTTGCAGATGCGTGCAATAGTGGTTAATCATAAGTGGGATGCTTGTCCAAGTAAGGACAACACTCAATCACCGGTCCACCCACATATCAAATTATCAAAGTACCAAACGCGAATCATATGAATGTGATGAAAACTAGCTTGACGATAATTCCCATGTGTCCTTGGGAGCGCTTTACTTCATATAAGAGTTTGTCCAGGCTTGTCCTTTGCTACAAAAAGGATTGGTCCATCTTGCTGCACCTTATTTACTTTTATTACTTGCAACTCGTTACAAATTACCTTATCACAAAACTACCTGTTACCGATAATTTCAATGCTTGCAGAGAATACCTTGCTGAAAACTACTTATCATTTCCTTCTGCTCCTCATGGGGTTCGGCACTCTTACTTATCGAAAGGACTATGATAGATCCCTATACTTGTGGGTCATCAAGACTCTTTTCTGGCGTTGTTGCCAAGGAGTGAAGCGCCTTTGGTAGGTGGAATTTGGTAAGGTAAAATTTATATAGTGTGCTGAAATTTACTGTCACTTGTTACTATGGAAAGTAATCCTTTGAGGGCCTTGTTAGGGGTATCTTCACCCTGACCGGTAGAGAAAATAGTTTCTCCTCAACCTACTGGACCTACTGAAAATGAAAATGTTTACTTAAAAATTCCTTCTGGTATGATAGAGAAATTGCTAGCTAATCCTTTTGCAGGAGATGGAACATTGCATCCCGACTTACACTTAATCTATGTGGATGAAGTTTGTGGATTATTTAAGCTTGCAGGTTTGCCCGGTGATGTTATCAAGAAGAAGGTCTTCCCTTTATCTTTGAAGGGAGATGCATTGACATGGTATAGGCTATGTGATGATATGGGATCATGGGACTATAAGCGATTGAAATTGGAATTTCACCAGAAGTTTTATCCTATACATCTTGTTCATCGTGATCGCAATTATATATATAATTTTTGGCCTCGTGAAGGAGAAAGCATCGCTCAAGCTTGGGGGAGGCTTAAGTCAATGTTATATTCAGGCCCCAATCATGAGCTCTCAAGAGAAATGATTATTTAAAAAATTTATGCTCGGCTTTCTCACAACAATCGCTCCATGCTCGATACTTCGTGTACTGGTTCCTTTATGATGAAGACTATTAAATTCAAATGGAATTTATTGGAGAGAATTAAACACAACTCTGAAGATTGGGATCTCGACAAAGGTAAGGCGTCAGGTATAACACCTAAGTTTGATTGTGTTAAATCTTTTATGGATACCAATGTTTTTCGTAAATTTAGCACTAAATATGGACTAGACTCTGAGATAATAGCTTCTTTCTGTGAATCCTTTGCTACTCATGTTGATCTCCCTAAGGAGAAGTGGTTTAAATATAATCCTCCCATTGAAACAAAAGTAGTTGCACCTATTAAAGTTGAAGAAAAAACTATCACTTATAATGATCCTATTTTTCCTACTGCTTATGTTGAGAAACCACCTTTCCCTGTTAGAATAAAGGATCATGCTACAGCTTCTACTATGGTTCGTAAAAGTAATATTAGAACTTATACACCTCCTGAGCTAGTTAAAGTTGAACCTAATATTGCTATTGTTAAAGATCTCTTGGCTGATAATATTGATGGGCATGTTATTTACTTCTGTGATGAATCTGCTAGAATTGCTAGGCCTGATGCTAAAAATAAACATAGACCTGTTGTAGGCATGCCTGTTATTTCTATTAAAATAGGAGATCATTGCTATCATGGCTTATGTGATGTGGGTGCTAGTGCTAGTTCAATACCTATTTCCTTATGTAAAGAAATTATGCATGATATTGTACCAGCTGAGATAGAAGATATCGATGTTACCATTAAGCTTGCTAATAGAGATACTATTTCACCAATTGGGATTGTTAGAGACGTTGAAGTCTTGTGTGGGAAGGCTAAATATCCTGCTGATTTCCTTGTTCTTGGTTCCCCTCAAGATAGCTTTTTCCCATTATATTTGGTAGACCCTTCTTGAATATTGTTAATGCTAAGATAGATTGCAAGAAGGATGTTGTTACTATTGGTTTGGATGATATGTCTCATAAGTTTACTTTTTTCTAAATTTCATAGACAACCCCGTGATGAAGAATTGCCTAGCAAAGATGAAATTATTGGTCTTGCTTCTATTGCTGTGCCTCCTAATGATCCTTTAGAACAATATTTGCTAGACCATGAGAATGATATGTTTATGAATGAAAGAAGGGAAATAGATGAAGTATTCTTTAAACAAGGACCCATTCTGAAACATAATTTGCCTATTGAAATCCTAGGGGATCCACCTCCACCCAAGGGTGATCCCATGTTTGAGCTTAAACCATTGCCTGGTACTCTTAAATATGCTTATCTTGATGAAAAGAAGATATATCCTGTTATTATTAGTGCCAACCTTTCAGAGTATGAAGAAGAGAGATTATTGAAAACTCTAAAGAAGCACCGTGCTGCTATTGGATATACTCTTGGTGATCTTGGGCATTAGTCCCACTGTATGTCAACACAAAATAAATTTGGAGAAAGACACCAAACCAGTTATTGATCACCAACGACGACTGAATCCTAAGATGAAAAAAGTGGTAAGAAAGGAAATATTGAAGCTCCTTGAGGCGGGTATAATTTATCCCGTTGCTGATAGTCAGTGGGTAAGTCCTGTCCATTGTGTCCCTAAGAAGGGATGTATTACTGTTGTTCCTAATGATAAAGATGAATTGATTCCACAAAGAATTATTACAGGTTATAGGATGGTAGCTGATTTCCGCAAATTAAATAAAGCTACTAGAAAAGATCATTACCCCTTACCTTTTATTGAGCAAATGCTAGAAAAATTATCCCAATATACACATTTTTGCTTTCTAGATGGTTACTCCGGTTTCTCTCAAATACCCATGTCAGCTGATGATCAAGCAAATACCACTTTTACTTGCCCTTTCGATACTTTTGCTTATAGACGTATGCCTTTTGGTCTATGTAATGCACCTGCTACCTTTCAAAGATGCACGATGGCTATATTTTTTGACTTTTGTGAAAAGATATGGACCCTCTTTTGATGATTGCTTGAACAACCTTGATCGAGTTTTGCAGAGATGTAAAGAAACTAATCTTGTTCTGAATTGGGAGAAATGCCACTTTATGGTTAATGAAGGTATTGTTTTGGGGCATAAAATTTTTGAAAGAGGCATTGAAGTTGATAAAGCTAAAGTTGATGCTATTGAAAAGATGCCATGTCCCAAGGACATTAAAGGTATAAGAAGCTTCCTCAGTCACGCCGGTTTTTCTAGGAGGTTAATTATGGACTTCTCAAAAATTTCTCGGCCTCTAACTAATCTATTACAAAAAGATATTCCTTTTCTCTTTGATGATGATTGTGTAGAAGCATTTGAAATACTTAAGAAAGCATTGATTTCTGCACCTATTGTTCAGCCACCTGATTGGAATTTACCCTTTGAAATTATGTGTGATGCTAGTGATTATGTTGTAGGGAATGTTCTAGGACAACGAGTTGATAAGAAATTAAATGTTATTAAATATGCTAGTAAGACCCTAGACGGTGCCCAAAGAAACTATGCTACTACTGAAAAAGAATTTTTAGTAGTAGTTTTTGCTTGTGATAAGTTCAGACCTTATATTGTTGATTCTAAAGTAACTATTCACACTGATCATGCTGCTATTAAATACCTTATGGAAAAGAAAGATGCTAAACCTAGACTTATTAGATGGGTTCTCCTGCTACAAGAATTTGATTTGCATATTATTGATAGAAAGGGAGCTGAGAACCCCGTTGCAGACAACTTGTCTAGGTTAGAGAATGTTCTTGATGACCCACTACCTATTGATGATAGCTTTCCCGATGAACAAATAAATGTCATAAATGCTTCTCGTACTGCTCCATGGTATGCTGATTATGCTAATTATATTGTTGCTAAATTTATACCACCTAGTTTCACATACCAGGAAAACAAAAAAGTTCTTCTATGATTTGAGACATTACTTTTGGGATGACCCACATCTTTATAAAGAAGGAGTAGATGGTATTGTTAGACATTGTGTACCTGAGCATGAACAGGAACAAATCCTATGCAAGTGTCACTCCGAGGCTTATGGAGGACACCATGCTGGAGATAGAACTGCACATAAGGTATTGCAATCCGCTTTTTATTGGCCTACTCTCTTCAAGGATGCCCGTAAGTTTGTCTTGTCTTGTGATGGATGTCAAAGAATTGGTAATATTAGTAGACTTCAAGAAATGCCTATGAATTATTCACTTGTTATTGAACCATTTGATGTTTGGGGTTTTGATTATATGGGACCTTTTCCTTCCTCTAACGGGTATACACATATTTTAGTCGTTGTTGATTACGTTACTAAGTGGGTAGAAGCTATTCCAACTAGTAGTGCTGATCATAACACCTCTATTAAGATGCTTAAAGAAGTTATTTTCCCGAGGTTTGGAGTCCCTAGATATTTAATGACCGATGGTGGTTCACATTTTATTCATGGTGCCTTTCGTAAAATGCTTGCAAAGTATGACGTTAATCATAGACTTGCATCTCCTTATCACCCACAGTCTAGTGGTCAAGTAGAATTGAGTAATAGAGAGCTCAAATTAATTTTGCAAAAGACTGTTAATAGATCAAGAAAGAATTGGTCCAAGAAACTTGATGATGCATTATGGGCCTATAGAACTGCATATAAAAATCCTATGGGTATGTCTCTGTATAAAATGGTTTATGGTAAAGCATGTCATTTACCTCTTGAGCTAGAACATAAGGCATATTGGGCCATTAAATAGCTCAATTATGATTTCAAACTTGCCAGTGAGAAGAGGTTATTTGACATTAGCTCACTTGATGAGTGGAGAACCCAAGCCTATGAGAATGCCAAACTGTTTAAAGAAAAGTTAAAAGATGACATGATAAAAGGATACAAAAGCGTGAGTTCAATGTAGGTGATTATGTATTGCTATACAACTCTCGTTTAAGATTTTTTGCAGGAAAACTTCTCTCTAAATGGGAAAGTCCTTACGTTAACGAGGAGGTCTATCATTCCGGTGCCATAAAAATCAACAACTTCGAAGGCGCAAATCCGAAGGTGGTGAATGATCAAAGAATTAAACATTATATCTCAGGTAATCCCATAAATGTTGAAACTAATATTATTGAAACCGTAACCCTGGAGGAATACATAAGGGACACTTTCCGGAATGTTTCAGACTCTAAAAAGGAATAGGTATGTGGTACGGTAAGTAAACCGACTCCAAAACAGTTCTAATGGCAATTTTCTCCGTTTTGGAATATTTAGAAAAATAGGAAAATAAGAAGCAGACCGGAAAGGACACGAGGCTTCCACGAGGGTGGAGGGCATGCCCCCCTGCCTCGTGGGCACCTCGTGTGCTCTCCGGACTCCGTTTTCTTGCACGATACTTCTTTTGGTCGGTAAAAATCATTATATAATCTCCCGAAGGTTTTGACCACCGTATCACGCAAATATCCTCTGTTCTTGTTTCGAGCTGTTTTCTGTCAGGGTTGTCAAGGCCAGGCATCATGTCGCCCCCTCCTCCAACAATGGTGACGATGATGCTTGGCTAATGAAGATAGAACTGAAGAGGGAAGAACCTATGGAGATCAACAAGGATGAAGGCATCAAGAAGGCCACGGAGGACCAAGTTCCGGCAGCCGAAGACATCCTTCAACTTGATCACAATCTTCTTACCCCAACTAAGATCGAAGCTTTGAAGATGATTGAGTTAGCCAGTATACCAATCAAGTATCTCACACATGAAAATATTTTGTTGAAGGAGCATATCATCACACTCAAGGGCATTATCCGCAAGTTGGAGGATCTCCTACGCTTGATGTGCGACTATCCATCGTCACCAACACCCTTTTCACCGACAAAGAAGGAGATATAAACACATGGGTATGGGCACTCCCCATGGCAACTGCCAAGCTTGGGGGAGTGCCCCGGTATTGTTATCACCATCACTTTTATCTTTACTGTTTTCTTAGTTCGATCCATTTGATAATATATTGATCTAGTAGAATAAAGTTTTAGTATGATCTAGTTGTGAGTTTTGCTTTATGATCCTTCTATGTAATCGAGTTTGTGAGCTATATATAATAAAGATTAGTGTTGAGTCAAGGGCTTTTTTATTTTGATATGATCTTGAGGGAGTAAAATAAAAAAGAAATAATAAAAAGAAATAAAAAGAGATCATATTGATCTTATGGAGAGTAATGACTTCACATATAAAGAGTATGATGAATAAAAGTTGTTGGGAGTTGACAAACATAGTTTTGGTCATCGTTGCAATTAATAGGAAGTAATAAAGAAAGAGAGGTTTTCACATATAAATATACTATATTGGACATCTTTTATAATTGTGAGCACTCATTAAAATATAACATGCTAAAGAGTTGACATTGGACAAGGAAGACAACATAATGGGTTATGTTTTCTTACATCTGAGATAAATTATATTGTCATGGATCATCCAACATGTTGAGCTTGCCTTTCCCTCTCATGCTAGCCAATTTCTTCGCACCAAGTAGAGATACTACTTGTGCTTCCAAATATCCCTAAACCCAGTTCTGCCATGAGAGTCCACCATATCTACCTATGGATTGAGTAAGATCCTTCAAGTAAGTTGTCATAGGTGCAAGCAATAAAAATTGCTCTCTAAATATGTATGACTTATTAGTGCGGAGAAAATAAGCTTTATACGATCTTGTGATATGGAAGAAATAAAAGCGACGGACTGCATA
The DNA here is from genome assembly GCF_002162155.2 of Triticum dicoccoides. Classification (NCBI taxonomy): domain Eukaryota; kingdom Viridiplantae; phylum Streptophyta; class Magnoliopsida; order Poales; family Poaceae; genus Triticum; species Triticum dicoccoides. The sequence goes on from NC_041380.1 coordinate 421,728,403, forward strand.
ATAAAGGTCCATATCACAAGTGGCAATATAAAGTGACGTTCTTTTACATTAAGATTTGTGCATCCAACCATAAAAGCGCATGACAACCTCTGCTTCCCTCTGCGAAGGGCCTATCTTTTACTTTTATCTTCTACCTTACATAAGAGTCATGGTGATCTTCACCTTTCCTTTTTACATTTTATCCTTTGGCAAGCACAATATGTTGGAAATATCCTGATATACATTGCTAATTGGATGTGAGTATTCATGAACTATTATTGTTGACATTACCCTTGAGGTAAAACGTTGGGAGGCAAAACTATAAGCCCCTATCTTTCTCTGTGTCCGATTATAACTTCATACCCATACATATTGCGTGAGTGTCAGCAATTGTGAAAGGCTAAAAGATGGTTGAGTATGTGGACTTGCTGAAAAGCTCTTATATTGACTCTTTCCTATGATACAATAAATTGCAATTGCCTCAATGACTGAGATTAGAGTTTGTTGGTTCTCAGTGAAGTTTATGTTTCATACTTAAAATTGTGATTGAATTGTTACTTTAGCATAAGAGATCATATGACAATATATATATATATATATATATATGTTGCTGTTCTAAGAATGATCATGATGCCCTCATGTCCGTATTTTATTTTTGTCGACACCTCTATCTCTAAACATGTGGACATATTTTTCGGTTTTGGCTTTCGCTTGAGGACAATACTTATGCCTATTCTCTCTTATTTAACAAGGTTTACATAAAGAGGGAGAATGCCGGCAGCTGGAATTCTGGGCTGGAAAAGGAGCAAATATTAGAGACCATTCTGCACAGCTCCAAAAGTCCTGAAACTTCACGAAAGTTATTTCCAAAATATCTAAAAAATACTGAGCGCAAGAAGTACCAGAGGGGGGCCACCCACCAGCCACAAGGGTGGGGGGCGCGCCCTACCCCCCTGGGCGCGCCCCCTGCCTCCGGGCTCCCTGGTGGTCCTCCGATGCCCATCTTCTGCTATATGAGGTCTTTCGTCCGAGAAAAAATTATAAGCAAGCTTTCGGGATAAGACTCCGCCGCCATGAGGCGGAACCTTGGCGGAACCAATCTAGGGCTCCACCGGAGCTGTTCTGCTGGGAAAACTTCCCTATGGGAGGGGGAAATCATCACCATCGTCATCACCAACAATCCTCTGATCGGGAGGGGGTCAATCTCCATCAACATCTTCACTAGCACCATCTCATCTCAAACCCTAGTTCATCTCTTGTATCCAATCTTTGTATCCAAACCTCAGATTGGTACCTGTGGGTTGCTAGTAGTGTTGATTACTCCTTGTAGTTGATGCTAGTTGGTTTACTTGGTGGAAGATCATATGTTCAGATCCATTATGCATATTAATACCCCTCTTATTATGAACATGAATATGCTTTGTGAGTAGTTACATTTGTTCCTGAGGACATGGGAGAAGTCTTGCTATTAGTAGTCATGTGAATTTGGTATTCGTTCGATATTTTGATGAGATGTATGTTGTCTTTCCTCTAGTGGTGTTATGTGAACATCGACTACATGACACTTCACCATTGTTTGGGCCTAGAGGAAGGCATTGGGAAGTAACAAGTAGATGATGGGTTGCTAGAGTGATAGAAGCTTAAACCCTAGTTTATGTGTTGCTTTGTAAGGAGCTGATTTGGATCCATATGTTTCATGCTATGGTTAGGTTTACCTTAATACTTCTGTTGTAGTTGCAGATGCTTGCAATAGTGGTTAATCATAAGTGGGATGCTTGTCCAAGTAAGTACATCACCCAAGCACCGGTCCACCCACATATAAAATTATCAAAGTACCGAACGTGAATCATATGAACATGATGAAAACTAGCTTGGCGATAATTCCCATGTGTCCTCGGGAGCACTTTACTTCATATAAGAGTTTGTCCAGGCTTGTCCTTTGCTACAAAAAGGATTGGTCCATCTTTCTGCACCTTATTTACTTTTATTACTTGCAACTCGTTACAAATTACCTTATCACAAAACTATCTGTTACCGATAATTTCAGTGCTTGCAGAGAATACCTTGCTGAAAACTGCTTCTCATTTCCTTCTGCTACTCGTTGGGTTCGACACTCTTACTTATCGAAAGGACTACGATAGATCCCTTATACTTATGGGTCATCAAAGACCATGATGAAAATGTTGAGTGGCTCTTATATGCATTAGTGTTGATCTAACAAAGAGCCCAAATTACCTTGTCTTCTACTTTTTAATAAAATGTTTGCAGATTCCAGCTTAGTCCATGGCACTCTTGCACTATTGTTATTTTCATATCATTCGTTCGTGCAAGTGAAAGGAAATAATGACGATATTTAATGAACTGGCGGTGGCAGAGAGAAACGGGTATGAACTCAACTTGTTCTGTTTTTGTAAATATGTTTAACCTAGTATCCATGATTCAGCCTATTATGATTAAACATGTTTGCAATGACCATTAGATATTATAGTTTCTCATGCCATGCTTAAGTAGCTAGGAGTGGATATGATTTATTTTGGATGTTAACATTGTGTTAAAATGATTGTGATGTAGTATGATGATATGGTATCCTCCTCTGAATGTTCGAGTGGCTTGACTTGGCACATGTTCATGCATGTAGTTGAATCAAAAACAACATAGCCTCTATGATATTTATGTTCATGGTGTTCATATCCTACTCATGCTAGTATCCAATGTTACTTATGCATAATTGCATGTTCATGACCATTTTTGCTCTCTAGCTGGCCGCTTATCAACCTAATTGCTAGCCTTCGCCTGTACTAAGCGGAATTACTACTTGTGCATCAAAATCCTGAAACCCAAGTTATTACAGATGAGTCCACCATACCTACCTATATGCAGTATTACCCTGCCGTCCTAAGTAAATTTGCATGTGCTACCTCTAAAAACTTCAAATAAATATCCCTTTTAGTGTGTCTGGATTGTTCATAGAGCGACAAGAGGTAGTTATTATCTTCCATGCTAAGCGGGTTATTCTCATGATGAGTCACTACAAAAAAAGACACATCTGTGACATTTTGGGCCGAACGAATTTTTTTCTGTCATGCTTATGACACTTCTATGATGATAGTTGTGAAAAAACCCGGTATCATCGTAGATGTAGTGGGGTCCTACTTCTATGACAAAAAAATCATGACAAAAAATGGGCTTTTCGTCCTGGGCGGGCTGGAGACTGATAACCCACAAGTATAGGGGATCAATTGTAGCCCCTTTCGATAAGCAAGAGTGTCGAACCCAACGAGGAGCTAAAGGTAGAACAAATATTCCCTCAAGTTCTATCGACCACCGATACAACTCTACGCACGCTTGACGTTTTCTTTACCGGAAACAAGTATGAAACTATTTTGAAAGGATAAAACTACGAGTACTTTGCGAGAATAAAACTACGGATAAATTGCAAGGCAATAAAAGTGGAAAGCTTTTGTCAATAAGAAAGTCATTTGTCCCTAGGCAATCGATAACAAGTACCGGTAATCATTCTTGCAATTTTATATGAGGGAGAGGCATGAGCTAACATACTTTCTCTACTTGGATCATATGCACTTATGATTGAAACTCTAGCAAGCATCCGCAACTACTAAAGATCATTAAGGTTGTGAAACCCAACCATAGCATTAAGTATCAAGTCCTCTTTAGTCCCATACGTCATACCCCAGTTACTCGGGTTTAAGTTTATGTCACTCTCGCAACCCACCGTAAGCGAACCATGAACATATTGCAACACCCTACAGAGGGTCCCCCCTCACGTTTGCGCGAGAACCGAGGGCACCATAGGACAACACCATAAATAAAATATACAGTCATACCAACCAAGATGACGATTAACCCACAGGACAAAACAGATCTACTCAAACATCATAGGATAACCATAGATCATTGGGAAATAATATATGGAGTTGAGCACCATGTTTTAGTAGAGATTAAAATGGGGAGAAGAGGTGTCACACCGCTGCATAGAGGGGGATAGAGTTGGTGTTGACGGTAGCAAGATTGTTGATGTAGATCGCTCCTGATCGTTGCCCCGGTGGCACTTGATAACCCACAAGTATAGGGGATCAATTGTAGCCTCTTTCGATAAGTAAGAGTGTCGAACCCAACGAGGAGCTAAAGGTAGAACAAATATTCCCTCAAGTTCTATCGACCACCGATACAACTCTACGCACGCTTAACATTTGCTTTACCTAGAACAAGTATAAAACTAGAAGTACTTTGTAGGTGTTCTTGAAAAGGTTTGCAAGATAATAAAGAGAGTGTAAATAAAAAGTAGGGTCTGTTTAGATAAAGAAACAAAAAAGTTAGTATAGCGAGTGTGGAAAAGTGGTGGTAGGAGTTGTGAAATTGTCCCTAAGCAATTGACTACTTTACTAGACCGATAGCAAGTTTTATGTGGGAGAGGACGCTGCTAGCATGTCATACCTGACTTGGAATTCTATGCACTTATGATTGGAACTATTAGCAAGGATCTGCAACTACTAACATTCATTAAGGTAAAACCCAACCATAGGATTAAGATATGTTGGTCCCCCTTCAATCCCGTATGCATCAATTTCTATGCTAGGCCGAAGTTTCTGTCACTCTTGCCCTCCAATACATAGTCCTATCAACATACAACTAACCCTATGGTGTGATCCACACGCGCGCTCATATGATGGGCACCAAAGGACAACAACATAACCACAAGCAAATTAAATCAATCATAGTAATTAATCAACCACCGATAGGACAACGAAAATCTACTTAGGCATCATAGGATGGCAACACATCATTGGATACTAATATGAAGCATAAAGCACCATGTTCAAGTAGAGGGTACAACGGGTTGCGAGAGAGTGGACTGCTGTAGATAGAGGGGGGAGGTGATGGAGATGTTGGTGAAGATGGCGGAGGTGTTGGTGTAGATTGCGGTGATGATGATGGCCCCCGGTGGCACTCCGGCGCCACCGGAAGCGAGGGGGAGAGAGCCCCCCTCATACTTCTTCCTTGACCTTCTCCCTAGATGGAAGAAGGGTTTCCCCTCTGGTCCATGGTCTCCATGGCGTGGGAGGGGCGAGAGACCCTCCGAGATTGGATCTGTCTCTTTGTCTCTCTCTGTTTCTGCGTTCTGGAATTCTGCCCTTTCACCGTTTCTTATATATCTGGAGATCTGTAACTCCGATTGGATTGAAACCTTCGCCCCGATTTTTCTCTCCAAAAATTAGCTTTCTTGCGGCCAAAGAAGAGCATTAATCGCCTTACAGGGGTCGCATGAGGGTCAGGGGCGCACCCAGGGGGCGCCCCTGCCTCGTGGCCCCCTCGGGCACCATCTCGCGTTGATTTTCTTCCCATATTTCACATATATTCCAAAAATATTCTCCGTCCATTTTTATCCCGTTTGGGCTTCGTTTGATATTGATTTTCTGCGAAATAAAAAACATGCAACAAACAGGAACTGGCACCGGGCACTGGATCAATATGTTAGTCCCAAAAATAGTATAAAAGGTTGCCAAAAGTATATAAAATTTGTAGAATATTGGCATGGAACAATAAAAAATTATTGATACGACGGAGACGTATCAGCATCCCCAAGCTTAATTCCTGCTCGTCCTCGAGTAGGTAAATGATAAAAATATAATTTTTGATGTGGAATGCTACCTAGCATAATCTTGATCACGTAATCTAATCATGGCATGAATATTAAGACACGAGTGATTCAAAGCAATAGTCTATCATTTGACATTATGACAATAGTACTTCAAGCATACTAACCAAGAAATTATGTCTTATCAAAATAACATGGCCAAAGAAAGCTCATCCCTACAAAATCATATAGTCTGGCTATGCTCCATCTTCGCCACACAAAGCATTCAAATCATGCACAACCCTGATAACAAGCCGAGCAATTGGTTCATACTTTTTAACGCACTTCAGCCTTTTCAACCCTCACGCGATACATGAGCGCAAGCCATGGACATAGCACTATGGGTGGAATAGAATATGATGATGGAGGTTTTGTGGAGAAGACAAAAAGGAGAAAGTCTCACATCGACACGACTAATCAACGGGCTACGGAGATGCCCATCAATTGATGTCAATGTGAGGAGTAGGGATTGCCATGCAACGGATGCACTAAGAGCTATAAGTGTATGAAAGCTCAAACTGGAAACTAAGTGGGTGTGCATCCAACTTGCTTACTCATGAAGACCTCGGGCATTTGAGGAAGCCCATCATCGGAATATACAAGCCAATTTCCATAATGAAAATTCCCACAAGTATATAAAATTGATAACTCAAGAGACTCTCTATGTGAAGAACATGGTGCTACTCCGAAGCACAAGTGTGGTAAAAGGATAGTAGCACTGTCCCTTCTCTCTTTTTCTCTCTTCTTCTTTTTTTGGGCCTTCTTCTTATTTTTTGGCCTTTCTCCTTTTTTATATATTTTTTCGTCCGGAGTCTCATCCAGACTTGTGGGGGAATCATATTCTCCATCATCCTTTCCTCACTGGGACAATGCTATAATAATGATGATCATCACACTTTTATTTACTTACAACTCAATATTGCAACTCAATATCTAGAACAAAGATATGACTCTATATGAATGCCTCCGATGGTGTTCCGGGATGTGCAATGATCTAGCGTAACAATGACATCAAAGAACGGACAAGCCATGAAAACATCATGCTAGCTATCTTATGATCATGCAAAGCAATATGACAATAAATGCTCAAGTCATGTATATGATGATGATGGAAGTTTCATGGCAATATATCTCGGAATGGCTATGGAAATGCCATGATAGGTAGGTATGGTGGCTGTTTTGAGGAAGATATAAGGAGGTTTATGTGTGAAAGAGCGTATCGTATCATGGGGTTTGGATGCACCGGTGAAGTTTGCACCAACTCTCAAGGTGAGAAAGGGCAATGCACGGTACCGAAGAGGCTAGCAATGATGGAAGGGTGAGAGTGCGTATAATCCATGGACTCACATTAGTCATAAAGAACTCATATACTTATTGCATAAGTTTATTAGCCCTTGAAGAAAAGTACTACTACGCATGCCCCTAGGGGGATAGATTGGTAGGAAAAGACCATCGCTCGTCCCCGACCTCCACTCATAAGGAAGACAATCAATAAATACCTCATGCTCCAACTTCGTTACATAACGGTTCACCATACGTGCATGCTACGGGACTTGCAAACCTCAACACAAGTATTTCTCAATTTCACAATTACTCAACTAGCATGACTCTAATATCACTACCTTTATATCACAAAACTATTGCAAGGAATCAAACATATCATATTGAGTGATCTACAAGTTTTATGTAGGATTTTATGACTAACCATGTGAATGACCAATTCCTGTCATCTCTCTAAATGGATATAAGTGAAGCAAGAGAGTTTAATTATTTCTACAAAAGATATGCCCACGCTCTAACAAATATAAGTGAAGCAAAAGAGCATTCTACAAATGGAGGTTTTCTATGTGAAGAGAAACAGGCAATCCAAACTTCAAATGATATAAGGGAAGCACATGAAGCATTCTATAAAGCTATACTCAAAAGATATAAGTGAAGTGCAAAGAGAATTCTATAAATCAACCATGGACTATCTCATACCAGCATGGTGCATCTAATAAAAGTGAAAACTAAATGCAAAAGACGCTGCAAGATTGCACATATCGCATGAACGAAACGAATCTGAAAACATACCGATACTTGTTGAAGAAAGATGGGATGCCTTCCGGGGCATCCCAAGCTTAGCACTTGAGTCTCCTTGAATATTTACTTGGGGTGCCTTGTGAATCCCCAATATTGATCTCTTGCCTCTCCTCCTTCTACTCACATAGAGACCTCCTCGATCTTCGAACACTTCATCCACACAAAACTCAATAGAAAGCTCGGTAAGATCCCTTAGTATAATAAAGAAAATCACTACTCTAATTACTGTTGCAAACCAATTCATAATTTTTTTTGCATTATATCTACTGTAATATAAATTTTCCATGGCTTAATCCACCGATATAAATTGATAGTTTCATCAAAACAAGCAAACTATGCATCAAAAATAGAATCTGTCTAAAACAGAACAGTCTGTAATAATCTGAACATTCACCAGACCTCTGGTACTTCAAAACTTCTACCAGAATTAGGAAAAATAAAAAATTGTATATAAATACAGTGCAAAAGGTTTCAGAACCGTTTTATGTTCCAGTAAAAAATGTAAAATCTCGCACTACAGCCAAAGTTTCTGTCCTGCACAGTACAAACCAACAAGCATCTAAAACATCCTAAAGGAAAACCTTGGCACATTATTTTTATTTTTAAACCTTATAAAAGAAAACAACAGAAATAAATGACTCTCTAAAACTTCCGGGTTGTCTCCCTGTCAGCGTTTTCTTTAAAGCCATTAAGCTAGGCATATGGTGCTCAAGTAATGGATCCACCCGGATCCCAAGGTATATCAAAGCCAATTTTAATTAACAATGATTTGTGATTTAGTAGTGAGCACAAAGTAACATATATCATGTAATGACAAAGCCTAACTCTCTTCCTATGCATCTTCATGTCATAAAAGAACAATTCATGCACACAAAGTAAAGGCCAATGCATATTATAAACAGTTCCTTGCAATTTTATCATACTGGAAACATAAAGAGGTGGAGATATAGTTCCTCTCTCATAATAATTGCAAGTAGGAGAAGCAAGCACATGCATATTATATTTATCAAAATCATCATGTGCAACGGTAAAAGGCAACCCATCAATATAATCCTTAATAAGGGCAAACTTCTCCGATATAGTGTAGTCGGGAGAATTCAAAAAGATAATAGGACTATCATGCGTGGGTGCAATAGCAACAATTTCATGTTTAACATAAGGAACTATAGAAAGTTCATCTCCATAAGCATAATTCATATTGGCATCTTGGCCACAAGCATAACAAGCATCATCAAAAAGGGATATTTCAAGAGAATCAACGGGATCATAACAGTCATCATAGCAATCATCCTTCGGTAAGCACGAAGGGAAATTAAACAATGTATGAGTTGAAGAGGTACTCTCATTAGAAGGTGGGCACGGGTGATCAATTCGCTCTTCCTCCTTTTGTTCTTCGCTCTCCTCCTCATCTTTTCCATCCAATGAGCTCATAGTTTCATTAACTTCTTCCATAGACTCCTGCAAAATATTAGTCTCTTCTTGGACAGCGGAGACCCTCTTAATAAAATCATCAATATCGGAATTGAATTCATAATTCTCATAGAAATGTTTAAGGATAGCTAAATTTTCAGGTCTATAAACTGAATCATCAAAATTTTCACACTCTTTAAACAAAGATTCAATTTCATAAGCACCCATAAAAGCAACAAATTATTCTATTTGTTCCACATCATAGTAATCATATATACCATTAGCATAAGAAGCCAAGGTTTTATCATCATTAAATTTGCATGAAAAGGGAAGGTGTGGAGCCTTCATCCTAGAACAACAAGTATAATCATATCTCAAGCATAGTTCCCGAGCATACCAATGCAACATATGAATTTGATCCCATAATAGTTTCCCTTTTTGAGTCAAGCGATAATCCCTAAAGTATTCACGTTGATCCAATAGGTCTCCCATAACATAATTGAATGAGGTTTTCTTAGGATTATCAAAGTAGTATATAATCTCTTTCACACAATGAGCATTGTGGGTTTTAGGAGGTTCCCCATCTCCATGAATAGCATGTACACCTAATTTTTTTGGTATTTTGGGCTCCATATCCATAACCAAAGATAGAGAACAACCTAGAACAGCAAATAAAAATTACTTAGTGAGCAAACAAGCACACACAAGAATATTCACACCCAACGAGGAGCTAAAGGTAGAACAAATATTCCCTCAAGTTCTATCGACCACCGATACAACTCTACGCATGCTTAACATTTGCTTTACCTAGAACAATTATAAAACTAGAAGTACTTTGTAGGTGTTCTTGGAAAGGTTTGCAAGATAATAAAGAGAGCGTAAATAAAAAGTAGGGGCTGTTTAGATAAAGAAACAATAAAGTTAGTATAGCAAGTGTGGAAAAGTGGTGGTAGGAGTTGCCAAATTGTCCCTAAGCAATTGACTACTTTACTAGACCGATAGAAAGTTTTATGTGGGAGAGGCCACTGCTAGCATGTCATCCCTGACTTGGAATTCTATGCACTTATGATTGAAACTATTAGCAAGCATCCGCAACTACTAACCTTCATTAAGGTAAAACCCAACCATAGCATTAAGATATATTGGTTCCCCTTCAATCCCGTATTGTAACATCCCAAATTTTCAATTTGGAATGTTATACATAGGTCATTCATGCATATCATATTTTATTGCATCTTCGTTCCGCAATCATTGAAATCCTAAGCAACTCAAGGACCCTCGGAGAGAGTTGGGGATTTCCCGGTTTTCATATTTGATTTTTATCAAATAATGAAACGAGGATTTTTGATTTTAATAATTTTTGCTCTCCAAAAAATATTTCATTTTAAAATAAATGAGAGGAGATAATATGACTTATCCAAAATAATTGAAATATTGGAGGAAAAATATTAAAAATCATTTATTTGATTTTATTTGGATTTTATTTGCAATTAGAAAAATTGCACGTTTTTTCAAAGTTGCATTTTAGGGCCAAGAAAATGTTCATCTTGTTCTAAATATTTTATTTGGATGGTGAAAATTTGTTTTGGCATTTTTAGATTTTTATTTTATTTTCTAGGATTTTATTTCTCTCGGTGAAATTGTTTTAAAAAAATCTCTCCAGCCGACTGGGCCGAAACCTGGCCGGGCCGCCGGCCCAAGTCGTCGCTGCCTTCCTCGCGCGCGTGTGCCGCCGCCGCTGACGACTCAGACGAGGAGTCCGAGCCGGACTCCTCCGCCACCGTGCCTTGCCCCCTACTCCAAGTCGCCGCCCCCATTTAAAGCCGCCGCCAAACCCCCCACCACCACACCACCACCGCGCCCCGAGCCGCCACCGCAGCCCCGCCGCTTGCTGCGCCCGCGCCGCCTGCCGCCCGCAGCGGCCGCCGAGCCCCGCCGCCCTGCGAGCCGCCGCCCTGCCGCCTAACCCCATCTTGCTGGAGGTACCGCACCGGATTCTGAGCCGCCGGTTTTTTTAAAAAAACTGTTCGGTTTTTTAGAAAACCCTAGTTCGTTTTTTAGATCGGTTCGCCGGGTTTTCTCGGTTCTTCTAATTTGCGAACGTTCGTCCGTACATTCGTTTTAATGAACGGTTTTCGCCCGTTAGTTACAGTTAACGAACGCTCGTTCGTTAGTCTGTTCGTCAGTTTTCTTTTTATCAGATTAATCTACGATTATTTTCGATTGTGATTTCTGATCCGATCTTAGTTTCTGTTTATCTTTTCGTTCGTTAGTCGGAAACAGGCGATTCAAGTGCCTAGATCTTCGTCTCGAGACCCTCTTTCTATTTAACCAACTTGCACAAGTGTTTTCTACTATAAAATTTGACCTAAGTCCAGATTAGTAAACGGATCTTGTTTCTTTTGCCGTTTGAGTTTCGTTGCTCTGTTCGATTTGATTCTTTTTGCGTACCGGAGTTCTTAAGTTGAACTTTCTGGTCAACCTCTCTTATTTGAGTTTTTCTTCCACATATTTGCTTGTTGCTTATGTATGTTATTGTTTGTTTGCGATAGAACACCCGCAGTGCGAAGCGTGTTACTACGAGTCTCTAGGTTTCGTCGATCGTCAGCAAGGTAAGTAACACATTGATCATACCCATTTCATACCCAGTTTTTATGCATTAGTTCCAATCCTCAAACATTGCATGATTAGGATGTCATTAACTTGTGGGTTGGGAAGTAGTTGTTGAGGTAGAACCTATTGCCCTGTTACTATCAAACCCTTGGGAGTTACTTCTACGCGTTGTTTATATTGCTATGCTATGCTATGCTCGTAGACGTGGTTTGGGTTTGAGTGAAATCCATGACAGATGTGAGATTGTTAATTAATGGTTCAACTTAAGGTGGCAACTTAAATTAACATCTGGGTGGATTGAGGCACCTGGGGAACCCAGTGTTGTCTATTTATTTGGAAATCCCGGGGTACCCGTGTGATCTTCCTATGGACCGCCACCCAGGCTCAAAGGGAACTGGGATGATTCATGCTAGAAACTTACGTGTGTAGCCACAAGCTATTATCGGCTCTAGCATAGTTGAGTAAGTTACGTGAAGCTCTTGAAGATGTAGATCAGCAGGTAGTGGGTTTTGTAGGTTTGGTATGGTCTACCCGGAGTAAAGAGTTAATGTTTCTGAAAGACTGTGTCTCGGTCATCTGTTTCTCAAACACTGTGTAGTGCGAGGAATCCAACGGAGGTGATCGGGTCTTGTGGGGAAAAGTGCGCAAACCTCTGCAGAGTGTACAATCTAATCACGGTTAGCCGTGTCCCCAGTTATGGACAAATTTGAGTATCTAGTACTTGGGTTATCACATGTATCTCATCACTTTTAATTAATATTGTTGGGTTGTTAACTACTTTAATTTGGGATTGAGTTGGGGTTACCTTCTCAATATTGTTCAACCACCATGATAGTTAAATTAAAATCTATTCCTTTGTTGTAGGAAAAAAATTGGCTTTACGCAAAACTATAAACATAGAGCTTTCCACTAGCCAAATATGCATGTAGTGATAGCATTATTCTGTTCTTGCTCTACTGTGTTATTGCCAGCATATTCCATGTGCTGACCCATTTTCGGGCTGCAACGTACTATGTTGCAGACTTTTCAGACGAGGAGTAAGGTTCGTTAGGTCATTGCCGTGCAGCTCAGCTATGCCATTGGAGTTGATGGACTCACTTTATCTTCCAAGCCTTCCGCTGTTATCGCATTAGATGGCCTTAAGCCATATTATTGTAATAAGTTCTCTCTTGATATTTTTCGATGTAATAAGTGTGTGATTGCTACTCTGTTATAAATTCTTCGAGTACTGTGTGTGTCAGCATTACCGATCCAGGGATGACACTGAAGCATAGAGACTTGACCATCTAAGGTCGGGTCGCTACAAGATGGTATCAGAGCACACGCTGAGTGTAGGACACGACCACTAAGATAAACCATAGGTCACTCTTCTCTACTCATTTCTGACTCCTCTCCATTTTCTACTCTTTAGGATGATGGAGATGAAGAACAAGTTTGCACAACCGGATGAAGACACACCTTTTGGACATCACTTGAAGGAAGTCACTAGGTACTTGAACATTGGAATACCAAGCTTCACTGGGACGTACAATGCCACCCTACCAGAAGAGGAGCGCTGGATGATTCAAGTACAAGTTCCAGGAAGGACGTTCTCGCCAACCTCTAAACCCATAGAATTTTCCTTCGACGCACCAACCTGGAGTTTAGGAAAGAGTATGGCAGCTCACATCACCATGGGACGCATTGGAGAAGTGTATCACGGGGATCTCAAGGACACTATTTACCAAATATGTGGGCGCCGAGACGAGCAATGGGAAGTGATCAGCACTAAGAAGGATAGATCCATTGCAGCTTTCATCCAGGAGTTAAACCAGCACATTCGACGTCAGGAGAACCAGATGTGCGCAGACATGATGGACTTGAAGAAGGCGAAGACTAGGATCATTGAGCTGGAGGAACAAGTCAAGTTTACACACGATGGATATGAGGAGGAAATCAAGACACTACTAGAGAAGAATAACGACCCAGTTAAGAAGATCGGAGTATTCATGGGAGACCCCACACCAGTAGAAGAAGACGAAGAACCCAAGGAGATTCGCCCCGAGGACTACATCATCATCGACGACACCAATTCAGATCCTAGTGAGGATGACTTTGAAGACGAAGCTGGAGCAGACATCATGGAGTCTTCCACCGATCAAAATTTCTAGATGACAACCATATATTATTAGTATTCCCCCCATATAATCAGTAGTAGTTGAGCACTTTTGCGATAGTTCTAGACCGCTTGTATGCCCTTGCTTGATTGATTGAGTGAAATGATTGTGTTTGTCTCATGCGCATATGGGTAGTGCTTTCTCATTAGACCCCTTTTCTATTCTGATCTCTTCCATCTAAACCCATCAGATGCCTCCGAGACGTGACACCGGTTTTGCTTTCCCACCGGAACTCGGCCAGTTGATCTAGCAGCAGAATACCCTGATGTAGTTGTTAGTTCAGACCCAAGGCAACAACAACAACAACAACAATCCACCACCACCACCACGGGTTGACAACCTAGCCCGTTTTCTGAGGTTATAGCCGCCGGTCTTTTCCAGTAGCACCGAGCCTATAGTTGCTGATGATTGGCTACGCCGTATTCGAAGGGAGTTGACCACCACAGGTTGCACAGATGCTGTGAAGGTGCGCTTTGCCGCACACCAGTTGGATGGACCAGCAGCCTCATGGTGGGAGAATTATACGGCCACTTTTCCTGTAGCCAATGTCACTTGGGACCAGTTTCAGCAAGCTTTCCGCACAACCCATGTCTCAACTGGAGCTATGCAGATGAAGAAGCAGGAGTTCCGCAACTTACGCCAGGGGAACCGTACTGTGGCTCAGTACGTGGATGAGTTTAGCAAGTTATCTCGCTATGCCCCTGATGATGTGGCCACAGATGCCGCGAAGCAGGGGAAGTTTATGGAAGGGCTAAATGATGAGATGAGCATGCAGTTGATGGTGGCAACCTTCAACAACTACCAGGAGTTGGTAGATAAGGCTCTTATGATTGAAGGGAAGCAGCAGCAGATTGAGAGCCATAAGAGGAAGTACGGACGAGGGAAGTATAACTCAGGAGCTCAGCAGAAGCCTCGCCTAACCCCGAACTCGGGAGGACTTGTTCATAACCATGGAGGTCACAACCACACTAGAGGAGGATCGCATAATCACAATGGTGCTAAGAATGGAAATGGAAACGGATCTAACAACAACCAGAACCGCTCCAACCCAGCCACACCCGCCAAAAGAGACCTAAGTCAAGTTACTTGCTTTAAGTGCGGGAAGACAGGGCACTATGCTAATGATTGTCCCGAAGGAAGGAATGGAAACGAAAATGGGAGCACTGGGAAGAAGCCTAATCCATTCAACAAAGGACAAGTTAACCACGTTAACGTGGAGGAGGTTGAAGAGCAGCCGGACGCGGTAATAGGTAAGTTTTTGGTTAAGTCATTTACCGCTCTTGTTCTTTTCGATACTGGTGCATCACATTCATAAATATCAAGGGGATTCGTGGAAAAGTTTAAACTACCAACCCAAACCCTTAGGACCCCTCTCCTAATGAGTTCACCCGGAGCAGAGTACATGGCTAGCCGATGGTGCGACCAGATACCCCTAACCATTGGCACACATGTTTTTCCGTCCGACCTAATTGTCTTGGAGTCACAAGGATTGGATGTGTGCTTACGCAGGACAGAAGAGTTGTTCGTATGCCTCACGACAACTAAATCCTCATGAGTTGAACTATGCCACGCATGATTTGGAGCTAGCAGCCATAGTGAATGCGTTCAAGACTTGGAGACATTACCTTATTGGAAACCGTTGTGATGTGTACATGGATCATAAGAGTTTGAAGTACATCTTCACACAGAAGGAGCTGAACCTTAGGCAGAGGACATGGTTGGAGCTTATAAAGGATTACGACATGAAGCTACACTATCATCCAGGAAAGGCCAATGTCGTAGCAGACACTTTGAGCCGGAAGAGTTATGCCAATATCCTTGAAAGTAAGGGATTGCCGAAGGAGTTAGCAGAGGATATCATGGAACTTTGATTGGAGATAGTTCGAAGAGGTTTCATTGCAACAATGGAGGTTCAATCGACATTATTAGGCAAGATTCGAGAAGCTCAGAAGGATGACAAAGAGATTGCCGAGATAAAGGATAAGATGAGCAAAGGAAAGGCCAAAGGTTTTCGTGAGGATGAGCACGATAGCTTGTGG
This sequence comes from Triticum dicoccoides, assembly GCF_002162155.2. NCBI lineage: Eukaryota > Viridiplantae > Streptophyta > Magnoliopsida > Poales > Poaceae > Triticum > Triticum dicoccoides. The sequence continues at coordinate 421,744,338 of NC_041380.1, forward strand.
TTTGAGGATTGAGTTTATGTGCCCAACAACCCAGAGATCAGGAAGTTAATACTTCAGGAGGCTCATGACTCACCATACTCGATACACCCCGGAAACACCAAGATGTATTTGGATTTGAAGGAACGTTTCTGGTGGACTGGTATGAAGAAGGATATCGCCGAGTATGTAGCCGTATGTGATGTATGTCAGAGAGTAAAAGCAGAGCATCAGAAGCCAGCAGGACTGTTACAGCCTATGCCTATACCCGAATGGAAGTGGGATAAACTTGGCATGGATTTTATCACTGGATTGCCCAGAACCAAAGCAGGATATGATTCTATATGGGTAGTAGTCGATCACTTGACCAAAGTGGCTCACTTTATCCCAGTGAAAACCACATATACAAGTGCGAAGTTGGCCAAGATATATATGTCCAGGATCGTATGTCTGATGGGGTTCCGAGGACCATCGTATCAGATAGAGGAACACAGTTTACCTCAAAGTTTTAGCATCAGTTACATCAGACTTTGGGAACAAGATTGGAGTTCAGTACAGCATTCCACCCGCAGACGGATGGACAGATCGAGAGAGTCAACCAGATACTAGAAGATATGTTGAGAGCCTGTGCGCTAAATTATGGATCTAGTTGGGATGACAATTTGCCTTACGCAGAGTTCTCGTACAACAATAGCTACCAAGCCAGTTTGAAGACGGCACCGTTTGAAGCCCTGTATGGACGCATGTGCAGAACGCCGTTCATGTGGGATGAGGTAGGAGACCGGCAGTTGTTTGGACAAGACTTGATTAAGGAGTCTGAGGAGAAGGTTAAACTGATTCGTCATAGACTAAAGATTGCTCAGTCCAGGCAGAAGAGTTATGCAGATTCGAAATGCAAGGAGGTAACCTATGAAATTGGAGACAGAGCATATTTGCGAGTATCACCTTTACGACGAGTGAAACATTTTGGAGTTAAGGGAAAGTTAGCCCCGAGATTTGTAGGACCGTGTCGTGTTTTGGAACGGATGGGAGAAGTTGCCTACAAGTTGGAGTTACCTGAGGGATTGTCAGGAGTTCACGATGTGTTTCACGTTTCACAGTTGAAGAAGTGTCATGCTGAGATGGCCGATATACCGTTAAGAGATACAGTATCCTTGGAGGCGATTCAGTTGGACAGTGATTTGACTTATGAGGAGAAGCCAGTTAAGATTCTTGAGTTTGCCAGCCGAGTCACCCGCAGCAAGGTTATCAAGTTTTGCAAAGTTCAGTGGAGCCACCATACCGAGGATGAAGCCACCTGGGAACGAGAGGATGATATCCACAAAGACCACCCACACCTATTTTCTAGCCAACCCGAATCTCGAGGGCGAGATTTCTCTTAAGGGGGGTAGGTTTGTAACATCCCAAAATTTCAATTTGGAATGTTATACATAGGTCATTCATGCATATCATATTTTATTGCATCTTCGTTCCGCAATCCTTGAAATCCTAAGCAACTCAAGGACCCTCGGAGAGAGTTGGGGATTTCCCGGTTTTCATATTTGATTTTTATCAAATAATGAAACGAGGATTTTTGATTTTAATAATTTTTTCTCTCCAAAAAATATTTCATTTTAAAATAAATGAGAGGAGATAATATGACTTCTCCAAAATAATTGAAATATTGGAGGAAAAATATTAAAAATCATTTATTTGATTTTATTGGGATTCTATTTGCAATTAGAAAATTTGCAGTTTTTTCAAAGTTGCATTTTAGTGCCAAGAAAATGTTCATCTTGTTCTAAATATTTTATTTAGACGGTGAAAATTTGTTTTGGCATTTTTAGATTTTTATTTTATTTTCTAGGATTTTATTTCTATCGATGAAATTGTTTTTTTTAAATCTCTCCAGCCGATTGGGCCGGAACCCAGCCGGGCCGCCGGCCCAAGTCGCCGCCGCCGCCGACTCGGACGACGAGTCCAAGCCAGACTCCTCCGCCGCCGCGCCTTGGCCCCTACCCCAAGTCACTGCCCCCGCCTTTAAAGCCGCCGCCAAGCCCCCACCACCACACCACCACCGCCGCCCCGAGCCGCCACCGCAGCCCCGCCGCCTGTCGCACCCGCGCCGC
>NC_041380.1:421746860-421749459 GCF_002162155.2 Triticum dicoccoides
GCCTGCCGCCCGCAGCCGCCGCCGAGCCCCGCCGCCCAACCCCGCCTCGCCGGAGCCCCTCGCCGGAGGTATCGCGCCGAATTCCGAGCCGCCGTTTTTTTTAAAACCGTTCGGTTTTTTTAGAAAACCCTAGTTCATTTTTTTTTATCGATTCGCCGGGTTTTCTCGGTTCTTCTAATTAGCGAACGTTCGTCCGTACATTCGTTTTAACGAATGGTTTTTGCCCGTTAGTTACAGTTAACGAGCGCTCGTTCGTTAGTCTGTTTGTCAGTTTTCTTTTTATCGGATTAATCTGCGATTATTTTCGATCGCGATTTCTGTTCCGATCTTAGTTTCTGTTTATCTTTTCGCTCGTTAGTCGGAATCAAGCGATTCAAGCGCCTAGATCTTCGTCTCGAGACCCTCTTTCTGTTTAACCAACTTGCACAAGTTTTTGCTACTGTAAAATTTGGCCTAAGTCCAGATTAGTAAATGGATCTCGTTTCTTTCGCCGTTTGAGTTTCGTTGCTCCGTTCGATTTATTCTTTTTGCGTACCAGAGTTCTTAAGTTGAACTTTCTGGTCAACCTCTCTTATTTGAGTTTTGCTTGCACATATTTGCTTGTTGCTTATGTATGTTATTGTTTGTTTGCGATAGAACACCCGAAGTGTGAAGCATGTTAGTACGAGTCTCTAGGTTTCACGGATCATCAGCAAGGCAAGTAACACATTGATCATACCCTTTTCATACCCAGTTTTTATGCATTAGTTCCAATCCTCAAACATTGCATGATTAGGATGTCATTAACTTGTGGGTTGGGAAGTAGTTGTTGAGGTAGAACCTATTGCCCTGTTACTATCAAACCCTTGGGAGTTACTTCTACTTGTTGTTTATATTGCTATGCTATGCTATGCTCATAGACGTGGTTTGGGTTTGAGTGAAATCCATGACAGATGTGAGATTGTTAATTAATGGTTCAACTTGAGGTGGGAACCCAGTGTTGTCTGTTTTTTGGAAATCCCGAGGTACCCGTGTGATCTTCCTATGGACCGCCACCCAGGCTCAAAGCGAACTGGGATGATTCATGCTAGAAACTTCCGTGTGCAGCCACAAGCTATTATGGGCTCTAGCATAGTTGAGTAAGTTACGTGAAGCTCTTGAAGAGGTAGATCAGCAGGTAGTGGGTTTTGTAGGTTTGGTATGGTCTACCCGGAGTAAAGAGTTAATGTTTCTGAAAGACTGTGTCTCGGTCATCCATTTCTCAAACACCGTGTAGTGTGAGAAATCCAACAGCGGCGATCGGGTCTTGTGGGGAAAAGTGCGCAAACATCTGCAGAGTGTACAATCTAATCATTGTTAACCGTGTCCCCGGTTATGGACAAATTTGAGTATCTAGTACTTGGGTTATCACATGTATCTCATCACTTTTAATTAATATTGTTGGGTTGTTAACTACTTTAATTTGGGATTGAGTTCGGGTTACCTTCTCAATATTGTTCAACCACCATGATAGTTAAATTAAAATCTATTCCTTTGTTGTAGGAAAAAATTGGCTTTACGCAAAACTATAAACATAGAGCTTTCGACCAGCCAAATATGCATGTAGTGATAGCATTATTCTGTTCTTGCTCTACTGTGCTATTTTGCCACCATATTCCATGTGCTGGCCCGTTTTTGGGCTGCAACATATTATGTTGTAGACTTTTCAGACGAGGAGTAAGGTTCGTTAGGTCGTTGCCGTGCAACTCAGCTATGCCGTTGGAGTTGATGGACTCACTTTATCTTCCAAGCCTTCCGATGTTATCGCATTAGGTGGCCTTAAGCCATATTATTGTAATAAGTTCTCTCTTGAGATTTTTTGATGTAATAAGTGTGTGATTGCTACTCTATTATAAATCCTTCGAGTACTGTGTGTGTCAACATTACCGATCCAGGGATGACACTGAAGCACAGAGACTTGACCATCTGAGGTCGGGTCGCTACACGTATGCATCAATTTCTATGTTAGGCTGAAGTTTCTGTCACTCTTGCCCTCCAATACATAGTTCTATGAACATACAACTAACCCTATGGTGTGATCCACGCGCGCACTCATATGATGGGCACCAAACGAAAGCAAGATAACCACAAGCAAACTAAATCAATCATAGCAATTCATCAACCACCGATAGGACAACGAAAATCTACTCAGACATCATAGGATGGCAACACAACATTGGATAATAATATGAAGCATAAAGCACCATGTTCAAGTAGAGGGCACAATGGGTTGCGGGAGAGTGGACCGCTGTAGATAGAGGGGGGAAGGTGATGGAGATGTTGGTGAAGATGGCGGAGGTGTTGGGTGATGATGATGGACCCCGGTGGCACTCCGGCGCCACCGGAAGCTAGGGGGAGAGAGCCCCCCTCCTTCTTCTTCTTCCTTGACCTTCTACCTAGATGGGAGAAGGGTCTCCCCTCTGGTCCATGGTCTCCATGGCATGGGAGGGGCGAGAGCCCCTTCGAGATTGGATCTGTCTCTCTGTCTCTCTCTGTTTCTGCATTCTGGAATTCCGCCCTTTCACCGTTTCTTATATATTCGGAGATCCATAACTCCGGTTGGATTGAAACCTTCGCCCCG
>NC_041380.1:421749751-421785501 GCF_002162155.2 Triticum dicoccoides
AGTAACCGCCTTACGGGGGGCCCACGAGGGTCAGGGGCGCACCGAGGGGGCCCACCTCGTGCCCCCCTTAGGCACCATCTCGCATTGATTTTCTTCCCATATTTCACATATATTCCAAAAATATTCTCCGTCCGTTTTTACCCCATTTGGACTCCGTTTGATATGGATTTTCTGCGAAACAAAAAACATGCAACAAATAGGAACTGGCACTGGGCACTGGATCAATATGTTAGTCCCAAAAGTAGTATAAACAGTTTCCAAAAGTATATCAAAGTTGTAGAATATTGGCATGGAACAATAAAAAATTATAGATACGACGGAGACGTATCAGCACTCCGGTGCCACCGAAAGCGAGGGGGAGAGAGCCCCCCTCCTTCTTCTTCTTCCTTGGCCTCCCCCCCTAGATGGGGGAGAGTTCCCCCTCTGGTCCTTGGTCTCCATGGAGGCGGAGGGGCGGGAGCCTCTCCGAGATTAGATCTCCCTCTCTGTTCTCTTTTGTTTCGCGTTCCCAGATCTGGCTGAAAACCGTTTCTTATATTCCTGGAGATCTGTAACCCCGATTGCGCTGAGATTTTAACACGATTTTTTCCGAATATAAGCTTCCTTGCGACCGAAGTAGAGGTCCAACCAACGTACGAGGTGGGCACAACCCACCATCACGCCAGGGGCCTCTGGCGCGCCCTGGTTTCTTGTGCCCTGTGTAGGCCTCCGTTTGCGGTGATTCCAACTCCCAAAAATCACATATATTCCAAATAATTATCCGCAAAATTTTATTGCATTTGGACTTAGTTTGATATGGATATTCTGCGATACAAAAAACATGCAAAAACAGGAACTGGCACTAGATCAATAGGTTAGTCCAATAAATCATATAAAAAGTTGCCAAAACTGTATAAAAGTTGTATAATATTGGCATGAAACAATCAAAAAATATAGATATGACGGATACATATCAGCATCCCCAAGCATAATTCATGCTCGTCCTCGAGCAGGTAAATGATAAAAAAATTAATTTTTGATGTGGAATGCTACCTAGTATAAACTTGATCATATATCTAATCATGGCATGAATATTGAGACATAAGTGATTCAAAGCAATAGTCTATGATTTGACATAGAGATATCAATACTCAGGCATCCCAACAAACAATCATGTCTTTCAAAATATCAATGCTAAAGAAAGCTATTGATACGTCTCCAACGTATCTATAATTTTTGATTGTTCCATGCTATTATATATTCTGTTTTGGATGTTTAATGGGCTTATTTATACACTTTATATTATTTTTGGGACTAACCTATTAACCGGAGGCCCAACCCAAATTGCTGTTTTTTGCCTATTTCAGTGTTTTACAGAAAAGGAATATCAAATGGAGTCCAAACGGAATGAAACCTTCGTGAGCGTGATTTTTGGAACAAACACGATCCAGAGGACTTTGAGTGGACGTCAAGCAACCAAATAGGAGGCCACGAGGCAGGGGAGCATGCCTACCCCCTGGGTGGGCCTCGTGGGCCCCTTGTGGCTCCACCGACCTACTTCTTCCTCCTATATATACCTACGTACACTGAAAACATCCAGGAGCACCACGGAACCCTATTTCCACCGCCGTAACCTTCTATACCCAAGAGATCCCATCTTGGGGCTTTTTCCGGAGCTCCCGGAGGGGGAATTGATCATGGAGGGCCTCTACATCAACTCCATGGCCCCTCCGATGATGTGTGAGTAGTTTACCTCAGACCTTCGGGTCCATAGTTCTTAGCTAGATGGCCTCTTCTCTCTCTTTGGATCTCAATACAAAGTTCTCCTCGATTCTCTTGGAGATCTATTCGATGTAATCTTCTTTTGCGGTGTGTTTGTCGAGATCCGATGAATTGTGGGTTTATGATCAAGACTATCAATGAACAATATTTGAATCTTCTCTGAATTATTTTATGTATGATTGGTTATCTTTGCAAGTCTCTTCAAATTATCAATTTGGTTTGTCCTACTAGATTGATCTTTCTTGCAATGGGAGAAGTGCTTAACTTTGGGTTCAATCTTGCGATGATTGGTCCCAGTGACAGTAGGGAAATGACTGAAGGAAATATGCCCTAGAGGCAATAATAAAGTTATTATTTATTTCCTTATAATCATGATAAATGTTTATTATTCATGCTAGAATTGTATTTACCGGAAACATAATACATGTGTGAATACATAGACAAACAAAGTGTCACTAGTATGCCTCTACTTGACTAGCTCGTTAATCAAAGATGGTTATGTTTCCTAACCATGAACAATGAGTTGTTATTTGATTAACGAGGTCACATCATTAGTAGAATGATCTGATTGACATGACCCATTCCATTAGCTTAGCACACGATCGTTTAGTATGTTGCTATTGCTTTCTTCATAACTTATACATGTTCCTATGACTATGAGATTATGCAACTCCCGTTTACCGGAGGAACACTTTGGGTACTACCAAACGTCACAACGTAACTGGGTGATTATAAAGGAGTACTACAGGTGTCTCCAAAAGTAGATGTTGGGTTGGCGTATTTCGAGATTAGGATTTGTCACTCCGATTGTCGGAGAGGTATCTCTGGGCCCTCTCGGTAATGCACATCACATAAGCCTTGCAAGCACTGCAACTAATATGTTAGTTGTGAGATGATGTATTACGGAACGAGTAAAGAGACTTGCCAGTAACGAGATTGAACTAGGTATTGGATACCGACGATCGAATCTCGGGCAAGTAACATACCGATGACAAAGGGAACAACGTATGTTGTTATGCGGTCTGACCGATAAAGATCTTCGTAGAATATGTAGGAGCCAATATGGGCATCCAGGTCCCGCTATTGGTTATTGACCGGAGACGTGTCTCGGTCATGTCTACATTGTTCTCGAACCCATAGGGTCCGCACGCTTAAGGTTACGATGACAGTTATATTATGAGTTTACATGTTTTGATGTACCGAAGGAGTTCGGAGTCCGGGATGAGATTGGGGACATGACGAGGAGTCTCGAAATGGTCGAGACGTAAAGATTCATATATTGGATGATATGGTTAGGCCAAGGGGTCAAGCCCATGAGGCTTTAGATCGGTGCAAAAGGAGTTTTGCGGAGGCCAGGGGGCCAAACGCCAGAGACCCTGGCGTCTGGCCCTGGGCCAGACGCCGAGGCCCATGGCGTCTGGGCCAGACGCCAAGGATTGTGGCGTTTGGTCCTGGAGTCCGAGTGGGACTCTTGCCTTTCGGGAAAAACCGACTTTGAGGAGGCTTTTGCTCCAAGTTTCGACCCCGGGGCTCAACATATAAATAGAGGGGCAGGGCTAGCACCAAAGACACAACAATTGATCCCTTGGATCTCTTAGCCGTGTGCGGTGCCCCCCTCCACCATAGTCCACCTCGATAATATCGTAGCGGTGCTTAGGCGAAGCCCTGCGACGGTAGAACATCAAGATCGTCACCACGCCGTCGTGCTGACGGAACTCTCCCTCGACACTCGGCTGGATCGGAGTTCGAGGGACGTCATCGAGCTGAACATGTGCTAGAACTCGGAGGTGCCGTAGTTTCGGTGCTTGATCGGTCGGGCCGTGAAGACGTACGACTACATCAACCGCGTTGTGCTAACGCTTCCGCTTACGGTCTACAAGGGTATGTAGACAACACTCTCCCCTCTTGTTGTTATGCATCACATGATCTTGCGTGTGCGTAGGAAATTTTTTGAAATTACTACGAAACCCAACAGTGGCATCCGAGCCTAGGTTATTTATGTTGATGTTATATGCACGAGTAGAACACAAGTGAGTTGTGGACGATTCAAGTCATACTGCCTACCAGCATGTCATACTTTGGTTCGACGGTATTGTTGGACGAGACGACCCGGACCAACCTTACGCGTACGCTTACGCGAGACCGGTTCCCTCGACGTGCTTTGCACATAGATGGCTTGCGGGCGACTGTCTCTCCAACTTTAGTTGAACCGAGTATGACTACGCCCGGTCCTTGAGAAGGTTAAAACGGAGTCTATTTGACAAACTATCGTTGTGGTTTTGATGCGTAGGTGAGATTGGTTCTTACTTAAGCCCGTAGCAGCCACGTAAAACATGCAACAACAAAGTAGAGGACGTCTAACTTGTTTTTGCAGGGCATGTTGTGATGTGATATGGTCAAGGCATGATGCTGAATTTTATTGTATGAGATGATCATGTTTTGTAACCGAGTTATCGGCAACTGGCAGGAGCCATATGGTTGTCGCTTTATTGTATGCAATGCAATCGCGATGTAATGCTTTACTTTATTACTAAACGGTAGTGATAGTCGTGGAAGCATAAGATTGGCGAGACGACAACGATACTATGATGGAGATCAAGGTGTCGCGCCGATGACGATGGTGATCATGACGGTGCTTCGGAGATGGAGATCACAAGCATAAGATGATGATGACCATATCATATCACTTATATTGATTGCATGTGATGTTTATCTTTTTATGCATCTTATCTTGCTTTGATTGACGGTAGCATTATAAGATGATCTCTCACTAAATTATCAAGAAGTGTTCTCCCTGAGTATGCACCGTTGCCAAAGTTCGTCGTGCCCAGACACCACGTGATGATCGGGTGTGATAAGCTCTACGTCCATCTACAACGGGTGCAAGCCAGTTTTGCACACGCAGAATACTCAGGTTAAACTTGACGAGCCTAGCATATGCAGATATGGCCTCGGAACACGGAGACCGAAAGGTCGAGCGTGAATCATATAGTAGATATGATCAACATAACGATGTTCACCATTGAAAACTACTCCATCTCACGTGATGATCGGTCATGGTTTAGTTGATTTGGATCACGTAATCACTTAGAGGATTAGAGGGATGTCTATCTAAGTGGGAGTTCTTAAATATTATGATTAATTGAACTTTAATTTATCATGAACTTAGTCCTGGTAGTATTTTGCAAATTATGTTGTAGATCAATAGCTCGCGTTGTTGCTTCCCTGTGTTTATTTTGATATGTTCCTAGAGAAAATCATGTTGAAAAATGTTAGTAGCAATGATGCGGATTGGATCCGTGATCTGAGGTTTATCCTCATTATTGCACAGAAGAATTATGTCCTTGATGCACCGCTAGGTGACAGACCTATTGCAGGAGCAGATGCAAACATTATGAACGTTTAGCTAGCTCAATATGATGACTACTTGATAGTTTAAGTGCACCATGCTTAACGGCTTAGAATCGGGACTTCAAAGACGTTTTGAACGTCATGGACCATATGAAATGTTCCAGGAGTTGAAGTTAATATTTCAAGCAAATACCCGAGTTGTGAGATATGAAGTCTCCAACAAGTTCTATAGCTAAAAGATGGAGGAGAATCGCTCAACTAGTGAGCATGTGCTCAGATTGTCTGGGTACTACAATCGCTTGAATCAAGTGGGAGTTAATCTTCCAGATAAGATAGTGATTGACAGAATTCTCTAGTCACCATCACCAAGTTAGTAGAACTTCGTGATGAACTATAATATGCAAGGGATAACGGAAACAACTCCCAAGCTCTTCGTGATGACGAAATCAATGAAGGTAGAAATCAGGAAAAACATCAAGTGTTGATGGTTGATAAGACCACTAGTTTCAAGAAAAGGGCAAAGGGAAGAAGGGGAACTTCAAGAAGAACGGCAAGCAAGTTGCTGCTCAAGTAAAGAAGCCCAAGTCTGGTCCTAAGCCTGAGACTAAGTGCTTCTACTGCAAAGGGACTGGTCACCGGAAACGGAATCACCCCAAGTGATTGGCGGATAAGAAGGATGGCAAAGTGAACATAAGTATATTTGATATACATGTTATTGATGTGTACTTTACTAGTGTTTATAGCAAACCCTAAGTATTTGATACTAGTTCAGTTGCTAAGATTAGTAACTCGAAACGGGAGTTGCAGAATAAACAGAGACTAGTTAAGGGTGAAGTGACGATGTGTGTTGGAAGTGGTTCCAAGATTGATATGATCATCATCGCACACTCCCTATAATTTCGGGATTAGTGTTGAAACTAAATAAGTGTTATTTGGTGTTTGCGTTGAGCATGAATATGATTTGATCATGTTTATTGTAATACGGTTATTCATTTAAGTAAAAGAATAAATTGTTGTTCTGTTTACATGAATAAAACTTTATATGGTTACACACCCAATGAAAATAGTTCATTGGATCTCGATCTTAGTAATACACATATTCATAATATTGAAACCAAAAGATGTAAAGTTAATAATGATAGTGCAACTTATTTATGGCACTGCCGTTTAGGTCATATTGGTGTAAAGCGCATGAAGAAACTCCATGCTGATGGGATTTTGGAATCACTTGATTATGAATCACTTGATGCTTGCGAACCATACCTTATGGGCAAGATGACTAAAACGCCGTTCTCCGGAACAATGAAGCAAGCAACAGATTTGTTGGAAATCATACATACCGATGTATGTGGTCCGATGAATATTGAGGCTCGAGGCGGATATCGTTATTTTCTCACCTTCACAGATGATTTGAGCAGATATGGATATATCTACTTGATGAAACATAAGTCTGAAATAATTGAAAGGTTCAAAGAATTTCAGAGTGAAGTGGAAATATCATCGTAACAAGAAAAATAAAGTTTCTGCATCACGGAGACGAATATTTGAGTTACGAGTTTGGTCTTCAATTAAAACAATGTGGAATAGTTTCATAGCTCACGCCACCTGGAACACTACAATGTTATGGTGTGTCCGAACGTCGTAACCGCGCTTTATTGGATATGGTGCGATCTATGATGTCTCTTATTGATTTACCATTGTCGTTTTGGGGTTATGCATTAGAGACAGCTGCATTCACGTTAAAAGGGCACCATCTAAATCCGTTGAGACGACACTATATGAACTGTGGTTTCGCAAGAAACCCAAGTTGTCGTTTCTTAAATTTTGGGGCTGCGATGCTTATGTGGAAAAGTTTCATCCTAATAAGCTCGAACCCAAATCGGAGAAGTGCGTCTTCATAGAATACCCAAAGGAAATTGTTGGGTACACCTTCTATCACAGATCTGGAGGCAAGATATTCGTTGCTAAAAATGGATCCTTTCTGGAGAAGGAGTTTCTCTCGAAAGAAGTGAGTGGGAGGAAAGTAGAACTTGATGAGGTAACTGTACCTGCTCCCTTATTGGAAAGTAGTTCATCACAGAAATCAGTTCCTGTGACAAATACACCAATTAGTGAGGAAGCTAATGATATTGATCATAAAACTTCAGATCAAGTTACTACAGAACCTCGTAGGTCTTCCAGAGTAAGATCTGCACCAGAGTGGTGTAGTAATCATGTTCTGGAAGTCATGTTACTAGACCATGATGAACCTACGAACTATGAGGAAGCGATGATGAGCCCAGATTCCGCGAGATGGCTTGAGGCCATAAAATCTGAGATATGATCCATGTATGACAACAAAGTATGGACTTTGATTGACTTGCTCGATGATCAGCAAAGCCATGTTAAATAAATGGATCTTCAAGAGGAAGACAGACACTGATAGTAGTGTTACTATCTACCAAGCTCGACTTGTTGCAAAAGTTTTTCAACAAGTTCAAGGTGTTGAATACGATGAGGTTTTCTCACTCGTATCGATGCTTAAGTCTATCTGAATCATGTTAGCAATTGCCACATTTTATGAAATCTGGCAAATGGATGTCAAAACTGCATTCCTTAATGGATTTATTAAAGAAGAGTTGTATATGATGCAACCAGAAGGTTTTGTCAATCCTAAAGGTGCTAACAAAATGTGCAAGCTCCAGCGATCCATCTATGGACTGGTGCAAGCATCTCGGAGTCGGAATATACGCTTTGATAAGTTGATCAAAGCATATAGTTTTATAGGGACTTATGATGAAGCCTGTATTTACAATAAAGTGAGTGGGAGCACTACAGCCTTTCTGATTAGTATATGTGAGTGACATATTGTTGATCAGAAATGATGTAGAATTTTTCTGCAAAGCATAAAGGAGTGTTTTAAAGGAGTTCTTTAAAAAGAAAAGACCTCAGTAAAAAGCTACTTATATATTGAGCATCAAGATCTATTGAGATAGATCAAGACGCTTGATAAGATTTTCAATGAGTACATACCTTGGCAAGATTTTGAAATAGTTCAAAATGGAACAGTTAAAGAAAGAGTTCTTGCCTGTGTTGCAAAGGTATGAAATTGAGTAAGACTCAAATCCCGACCACAGCAGAAAATAGAAAGAGAATGAAAAGTCATTCCCTATGCCTCAGTCATAGGTTCTATAAAGTATGCTATGCTTTGTACCAGACCTATTGTATCCCTTGCTCTGTATTTGGCAAGGGAGTACAATAGTGATCTAGGAGTAGATCACTGGACATTGGTCAAGAATATCCTTAGTAAGGACTAAGGAGATGTTTCTCGATTATGGAGGTGATAAAAGAGTTTGTTGTAAAAGTTACATCAGTGCAAACTTTTACACTGATCCAGATGACTCTAAGTCTCAATTTGGATACATATTGAAAGTGGGAGGGATTAGCTAGAGTAGCTCCGTACAGAGCATTGTAGACATAGAATATTTGCAAAATACATACGGCTCTGAATGTGACAGACCCGTTGACTAAGCTTCTCTCACGAGCAAAACATGATCACACCTTAGTACTCTTTGGATGTTAATCACATAGCGATGTGAACTAGATTATTGACTCTAGTAAACCCTTTGGGTGTTGGTCACATGATGATGTGAACTATGGGTGTTAATCATATACAGATGTGAATATTGGTGTTAAATCACATGACGATGTGAACTAGATTATTGACTCTAGTGCAAGTGGGAGACTGGAGGAAATATGCCCTAGAGGCAATAATAAAGTTATTATTTATTTCCTTATAATCATGATAAATGTTTATTATTCATGCTAGAATTGTATTTACCAGAAACATAATACATGTGTGAATACATAGACAAACAAAGTGTCACTAGTATGCCTCTACTTGACTAGCTCGTTAATCAAAGATGGTTATGTTTCCTAACCATGAACAATGAGTTGTTATTTGATTAACGAGGTCACATCATTAGTAGAATGATCTGATTGACATGACCCATTCCATTAGCTTAGCACACGATCGTTTAGTATGTTGCTATTGCTTTCTTCATAACTTATACATGTTCCTATGACTATGAGATTATGCAACTCCCGTTTACCGGAGGAACACTTTGGGTACTACCAAACGTCACAATGTAACTGGGTGATTATAAAGGAGTACTACAGGTGTCTCCAAAAGTAGATGTTGGGTTGGCGTATTTCGAGATTAGGATTTGTCACTCCGATTGTCGGAGAGGTATCTCTGGGCCCTCTCGGTAATGCACATCACATAAGCCTTGCAAGCACTGCAACTAATATGTTAGTTGTGAGATGTATTACAGAACGAGTAAAGAGACTTGCCAGTAACGAGATTGAACTAGGTATTGGATACCGACAATCGAATCTCGGGCAAGTAACATACCGATGACAAAGGGAACAACGTATGTTGTTATGCGGTCTGACCGATAAAGATCTTCGTAGAATATGTAGGAGCCAATATGGGCATCCAGGTCCCGCTATTGGTTATTGACCGGAGACGTGTCTCGGTCATGTCTACATTGTTCTCGAACCCGCAGGGTCCGCACGCTTAAGGTTACGATGACAGTTATATTATGAGTTTACATGTTTTGATGTACCGAAGGAGTTCGGAGTCCCGGATGAGATTGGGGACATGACGAGGAGTCTCGAAATGGTCGAGACGTAAAGATTCATATATTGGATGATATGGTTAGGCCAAGGGGTCAAGCCCATGAGGCTTTAGATCGGTGCAAAAGGAGTTTTGCGGAGGCCAGGGGGCCAAACGCCGGAGACCCTGGCGTCTGGCCCTGGGCCAGACGCCGAGGCCCATGGCGTCTGGGCCATACGCCAAGGATTGTGGCGTTTGGTCCTGGAGTCCGAGTGGGACTCTTGCCTTTCGGGAAAAACCGACTTTGAGGAGGCTTTTGCTCCAAGTTTCGACCCCGGGGCTCAACATATAAATAGAGGGGCAGGGCTAGCACCAAAGACACAACAATTGATCCCTTGGATCTCTTAGCCGTGTGCGGTGCCCCCCTCCACCATAGTCCACCTCGATAATATCGTAGCGGTGCTTAGGCGAAGCCCTGCGACGGTAGAACATCAAGATCGTCACCACGCCGTCGTGCTGACGGAACTCTCCCTCGACACTCGGCTGGATCGGAGTTTGAGGGACGTCATCGAGCTGAACGTGTGCTAGAACTCGGAGGTGCCGTAGTTTCGGTGCTTGATCGGTCGGGCCGTGAAGACGTACGACTACATCAACCGCGTTGTGCTAACGCTTCCGCTTACGGTCTACAAGGGTATGTAGACAACACTCTCCCCTCTCGTTGTTATGCATCACATGATCTTGCGTGTGCGTAGGAAATTTTTTGAAATTACAACAATGACACGTACTGTATTGTTGCCATCGAGGATAAAAAGATGGGGTTTATATCATATTGCATGAGTTTATCCCTCTACATCATGTCATCTTGCTTAAAGCGTTACTCCGTTCTTATGAACTTAATACTCTAGATGCATGCTGGATAGCGGTCGATGTGTGGAGTAATAGTAGTAGATGCAGGCAGGAGTCGGTCTACTTGTCACAGATGTGATGCCTATATACATGATCATACCTAGATATTCTCATAATTATCCGCTTTTCTACCAATTGGTCGACAGTAATTTTTTCACCCACCGTAATACTTATGCTATCTTGAGAGAAGCCACTAGTGAAACCTATGGCCCCGGGGTCTATTTTCCATCATACAAGTTTCCAATCTATTTTATTTTGCAATCTTTACTCTCAATTTATATCATAAAATACCAAAAATATTTATCTTATTATCATTATCTCTATCAGATCTCACTCTTGCAAGTGGCCGTGAAGGGATTGACAACCCCATTATCGTGTTGGTTGCAAGGTTCTTATTTGTTTGTGTAGGTACGAGGTGACTCGCGTGTGGTCTCATACTGGATTGATACCTTGGTTCTCAAAAACCGAGGGAAATACTTACGCTGCTTTACTGCATCACCCTTTCCTCTTCAAGGGAAAACCAACGCATGCTCAAGAGGTAGCAAGAAGGATTTTTGGCGCCGTTGCCGGGGAGATCTACGCCAAGTCAAGACATACCAAGTACCCATCACAACTCTTATCCTTCGCATTACATTATTTGCCATTTTCCTCTCGTTTTCCTCTCCCCCACTTCACCCTTGCCATTTTATTCGCCCTCTTTTCCTTCCGCTCTCTCTTTCTATTCGCTTTTTCCTCGCTTGTTTGCTTGTGTGTTGGATTGCTTGCTTGTCACGATGGGTCAAGATAATACTAAATTGTGTGACTTTGCCAATACCAACAATAATGATTTTAATAGCACTCCGATTGCTCCTCTTACTGACGCCAAATCTTGTGAGATTAATACTGCTTTCCTGAATCTTGTCATGAAAGATCCGTTTTCTGGCCTTCCTAGTGAAGATGCCGCTACCCATCTAAACAACTTTGTTGATTTGTGTGATATGCAAAATAAGAAAGATGTGGATAATGATATTGGTAAACTTAAGCTATTTCTGTTTTCGCTTAGAGATCGTGCTAAAGCTTGGTTTTCGTCTTTGCCTAAAAATAGTATTGATTCATGGAATAAGTGCAAAGATGCTTTTATATCTAAGTATTTTCCTCCCACTAAGATCATCTCTCTTAGAAACGATATTATGAATTTTAAGCAACTTGATCATGAGCATGTTGCAAAAATCTTGGGAGAGGATGAAATTAATGATACGTAATTGCCCTACACATGGTTTGAATTTATGGATGATTATACAAAAAATTTATGCCGGATTGAATTTTGCTTCTAGAAATCTTTTATATTCGGCCGCGGGAGGCACTTTTATGGAAATCACTTTAGGAGAAGCTATCAAACTACTAGATAATATTATGGTTAATTATTCTCAATGGCACACTGAAAGATCTACTAGTAAAAAGGTGCATGCAATTGAAGAGATTAATGTTTTGTGTGGAAAGATGGATGAACTTATGAAATTGTTTGCTAATAACAGACTCCTACTGATCCCAATGATATGCCTTTGTCTACTTTGATTGAGAATAATAATGAATCTATGGATGTGAATTTTGTTGGTAGGAACAATTTTGGTAATAACGCGTATAGAGGTAATCCTAGGCCGTTTCCTAGTAATTCCTCTAATAATTATGGTAATTCCTACAACAATTCTTATGGAAATTATAATAAGATGCCCTCTGATTTTGAATCTAATATTACAGAATTTATTAGTTCGCAAAATAGTTTCAATTCTTTGATTGAAGAAAAATTGTCTAAGATTGATGAGTTGGCTAGGAATGTGGATAGAATTTCTCTTGATGTTGATTCTTTGAAACTTAGATCTATTCCACCTAAGCGTGATATCAATGAGTGTCTCAAAGCTATGAGAATTTTCATTGATGAGTGCAAAGAAAGAACCGCTAGGATGCGTGTAAAAAAGATTGCTTTGTGAAAGTGTGTTCTTCTAGTTTCCATGATAATAATGATGAAGATCTAAAAGTTATTGATGTGTCCCCTATTAAATCTTTGTTTTGCAATATGAATCTTGATAATGATGGTACTGCAGATGAGTCAACTTTAGTTAGAAGGCGTCCCAAAAATTCAGAGTTTTCATATCTTGATGCTAAAATTGATAAAAGTGGGATTGGAGAGGTCAAAACTTTAAATAGCAATGAACCCACTATCTTAGATTTCAAGGAGTTTAATTATGATAATTGCTCTTTGATAGATTGTATTTCCTTGTTGCAATCCGTGCTAAATTCTCCTCATGCTTATAGTCAAAATAAAGCTTTTACTAAACATATCATTGCGTCTTTAATGCAATCTTACGAAGAAAAACTTGAGTTGGAAGTTTCTATCCCTAGAAAACTTTATGATGTGTGGGAACCTACAATTAAAATAAAAATTAAAGATCGTGAATGCTATGCTTTGTGTGATTTGGGTGCTAGTGTTTCCATGATCCCAAAAACTTTGTGTGATTTGCTAGGTTTCCGTGAATTTGATGATTGTTCTTTAAACTTGCACCTTGCGGATTCCACCATTAAGAAACCTATGGGAAGAATTAATGATGTTCTTATTGTTGCAAATAGGAATTATGTTCCCATAGATTTCATTGTTCTTGATACAGATTGCAATCCTTCATGTCCTATTATTCTTGGTAGACCTTTCCTTAGAACGATTGGTGCAATTATTGATATGAAGGAAGGGAACATTAGATTCCAATTTCGTTAAGGAAATGCATGAAACACTTCCCTATAAATAAAATTAAATTACCATATGAATCTATTATGAGATCCACTTATGGATTGCCTACCAAAGATGGCAATACCTAGATCTATCCTCGCTTTTATGCCTAGCTAGGGGCGTTAAACGATAACGCTTGTTGGGAGGCAACCCAATTCTATTTTTGTTACTTGCTTTTTGTTCCTGTTTAGTAATAAATAATTTATATAGCCTATGTTTTGGTTGTGTTTTTCGTGTTTAATTAGTGTTTGTGCCAAGTAGAACCGTTGGGAAAACTTGGGGAAAGTCTTTTTGTTCTTGCTGTAAAAAAACAGAAACTTTAGCGCTCACGAGAATTGCTGCCATTTTTTACTGGAGAGTTCTATTTAGTTAATTATTTTTGCAGATGATTAATAGATAAATTCCTCACTTCCATAGATTTATTTTAGAGTTTTTGGGGTTCCAGAAGTATTCTACACCTACATATTACTACAGACTATTCTGTTTTGACAGATTCTGTTTTTCGTGTGTTGTTTGCTTATTTTGATCAATCTATGGCTAGTAATAGAGTTTATGAACCATAGAAAAGTTGGAATAAAGTAGGTTTAACACCAATATAAATAAATAATGAGTTCATTACAGTACCTTGAAGTGGTGGTTTGTTTTCTTTTACTAACGGAGCTCACGAAGATTTTCTTTTAAGTTTTGTGTTGTGAAGTTTTCAAGTTTTGGGTAAAGATTTGATGGATTATGGAACAAGGAGTGGAAAGAGCCTAAGCTTGGGGATGTCCAAGGCACCCCAAGGTAAAATACAAGTACAACCAAAAGCCTAAGCTTGGGGATGCCCCGGAAGGCATCCCCTCTTTCGTCTTCGTCCATCGGTAACTTTACTTGGAGCTTTTCACCACATGATATGTGTTTTGCTTGGAGCGTCTTATATGATTTGAGTCTTTTCTTGTTAGTTTACCACAATCATCCTTGTTGTACACCTTTCTAGAGAGACACATATGAATCGGAATTTATTATAATACTCTATGTGCTTAACTTATATCTTTTGAGCTATATAGTTTTTGCTCTAGTGCTTCACTTATATCTTTTAGAGCACGGTGGTGGTTTCATTTTATAGAAATAATTGATCTCACATGATTCAATTATATTATTTTGAGAGTCCTTTAGAACAGCGTGGTAATTCACTTTGGTTATAAATTTCAAATGCTACGAGAAGTTGGATGCTTGATAGATTGTTTTGAGATATAAAGGTGGTAATATTAGAGGTGTGCTAGTTGAGTAATTGTGAAATTGATGAATACTTTTGTTGAAGTTGGCAAGTCCCGTAGCATGCACGTATGGTAAATTTTATGTGACAAATTTGAAGCATGGGGTGTTCTTTGATTGCTTTCCTTATGAGTGGCGGTCGGGGACGAGCGATGGTCTTTTCCTACCAATCTATCCCCTAGGAGCATGCGCGTAGTACTTGGTTTTGATGACTTGTAGATTTTTGCAATAAGTATGTGAGTTCTTTATGACTAATGTTGAGTCCATGGATTATACGCACTCTCACCCTTCCATCATTGCTAGCCTCTTGGGTACCGTGCATTGCCCTTTCTCACCTTGAGAGTTGGTGCAAACTTCGCCGGTGCATCCAAACCCCGTGATATGATACGCTCTATCACACATAAGCCTCCTTATATCTTCCTCAAAACAGCCACCATACCTACCTATTATGGCATTTCCATAGCCATTCCGAGATATATTGCCATGTAACTTTCCACCATTCCATTTATTATGACATGCTTCATCATTGTCATATTTCCATGCATGATCATGTAGTTGACATCGTATTTGTGGCAAAGACACCGTTCATAAATTTTCATACATGTCACTCTTGATTCATTGCATATCCCGGTACATCGCCGGAGGCATTCACATAGAGTCGTATTTTTTCTAAGTATTGAGTTGTAATTCTTGAGTTGTAAGTAAGTGGGATGATCATCATTATTAGAGCATTGTCCCAGTGAGGAAAGGATGATGGAGACTATGATTCCCCCACAAGTAGGGATGAGACTCTGGACGAAAAAAAGAGAAAAGAGGCCAAAAAAAGAAAGAAGGCCCAAATAAAAAAAGATAAGAGAGAAAAAGAGAGAAGGGACAATGTTACTATCCTTTTTCCACACTTGTGCTTCAAAGTAGCACCATGATCTTCATGATAGAGAGTCTCCTATGTTGTCACTTTCATAAACTAGTGGGAATATTTAATTATAGAACTTGGCTTGTATATTCCAATGATTGGCTTCCTCAAATGCCCTTGGTCTTCGTGAGAAAGCGAGTTGGATGCACACCCACTTAGTTTCTTTGATGAGCTTTCATATATTTATAGCTCTGGTGCATCCGTTGCATGGCAATCCCTACTCCTTGCATTGCCATCAATCGTTGGGCATCTCCATAGCCCATTGATTAGCCGTGTCAATGTGAGACTTTCTCCCTTTTTGTCTTCTCACACAACCTCAATCATCATATTCTATTCCACCCATAGTGCTATGTCCATGGGTCGCGCTCATATATTGTGTAAAAGTTGAAAGAGTTTGAAAAGGCTAAGTATGAAACAATTGTTTGGCTTGTCATTGGGGTTGTGCATGATGAGAGCATTTTGTGTGACTGTCGAAGTAAATAGCCATGGGTAGCCTAGCCGGCTTCCCCTGGCCCTTCTGAAAAAATTACGAGCCCGTCCGGCTCTCAAGAACCCAAGACATGGGGCCGCCTTCCCCTTGCTGGCTGTCATCCAGGCCGGCTTTCGGAAGGCGGTCCGACTTTAGCCCTCATGAAGAAAGCCATGGGAGGGCCGACTTCGGGAAGCTCGCCGTGAGGAGGCCGACTCCAAGAAGCCGGCTCCCATAAAGCGGTCGAGACCGTACCCTCAAAGTTTGCATCCACCTAGCGGCGATGTGATGGGGCGTGGCTACAGTGAAGCCTGCCTCCCCCGAATCCCGGAGAACGCCTAGCACAGTGCGCCGTACAGAGTGGGCATGACCCATCCGGCGCGGCACTGTTGCCATGCTGACCCTGGCGTCACCCACGACGGGCCGCCAGCGCGGCCCATAGATGATGGGCCCCTTCAGGCAGAGAGACACCCGAAGGCGGCCACGCCTCCCCCCAGTCGGCCCAAGACAGAGCCGACTCCCCGCAGCCGGCTTGCCGCCTCCCTCGAAGGAGACGCCCCATTAAGGAGACAAGACGCGGTGAGGCTACAGCGGTCGCCCGACGGGCGGCGGCACTGTAGCCGCGCCTACCACGACGAAGCCCACGTCACCAAGATATAGCAACAGTAACCAGCCGCCGACCAGGCACTGGACAGTGGGGCCTGCCTGTCGACCAAGGGGCCGGCAGCCGGCGGGACCCACCAGTCGGCGGGCCCCAGCAGCCGGTGCAGAAGCCGGCGAGCGCAGTCACAGACTGTTGGGCCCCGGCCCAGTCGGATTACCATTGTACCCCCGGGGGTAGGCCTATATAAACCCCCCGGGGCACCCATGCAAAGGGTTCGACCCCCAGCTAGTCTTAGACACCACCCAAGGAGAAGAAGCAGGCTAGCCATGCCCTTCTTCCTCCTCCCACCGAACAGCTCAAGGAGCATTGTGTAGCTACTCGTCCATCTAGTGATCATGCGGAGACCCCGCAGAGCAGCAGTAGGGGTGTTATCTCCATGGAGAGCCCCGAAGCTGGGTAAGATCCGCCGGCGTGCATGTCTTCGCCTTATCCCGTTTCCAGGCACCGGCGACGTCTTACTGGCTCGCACAATGATAAGCCATCCATTGGCATATGTCGCACCTACCACCCGACATTTGGCGCCCACCATGGGGCCAGGTGCACCGTCGTCCGGAGACCTGTTCTGGACGGGAACCCTCTTCCTCCCCCGCGAGCGTAGCCAGCCCGGCACGCCCGATGGCGCTTGCCACGACGCGCTGCAAGGCGTCACCAACGCCTGTGCAGCGAGCAGCCTCGCTGATCTCCTCGACGAAACCCTCACCTCCGACGAGCTCGCCTCCGATGCGGGCACCGACCACCTCACCGACCTCCTCGGCCAGCTCCATGTCTCCAGCGAGCCCGCTGTGGATCTGGAGTCGGTTGGCTCCACCGATCCGATGCCTGTCGACTCCGACACGGCCTCGTTCGACACCTTCCCCACCAACATCGCGATCTACAACGACCCGCTTCCCCGAGCCGGTGGCTGCAATGCTGTCACCACCGAGGTCCACCCCCTCCCGGCTGATGCCGACGACGAAGCACTGGAGGCGCGCCGCCTCGCCCTCCTCGCAGAGGGCCGGAGGCTGGCTTCCGTGAGACGCCTCACTGAGGCCTACCAGCGCGAAGCTGACCGCGCCGCCTTCGGCACGCCGGCCCCGGGTGGGCCAAGCTGGGCCGGCATTGTCAAGCAACGCGGCGCCGTCATCGCCGACACGCTGGGAGTCGACCGCCCAGTCTATGCCACTCCACTCGAGAACCTACGCGCCGCCCAGGCGGCCGTAGACGAGCTGGACGGACTGGGGCCCGAAGAACTTCCCCACATGGCCCGATGCATCCAACAGCTGATCGATGCAGCCGCGCAGCAGCACGAAGCCGACGTCCGCGCGGAAAGCCCTCCCCCGCACCGAGATCACGGCGTGACGTCCCGGACTCCGACTGCGGGCAGAGACCGCGCGCGACGCGAGAAAGAGCCGGCTGCCAGCCGAAGCCAAACCCGAATCTCCATCGAGCGAGACGCAGACGGCCATCCCCGAGCCATGGAATGGTGGGGCAACCCGCCTCCGCCTCGATCCCGTGGAGAGAGATATCCCACCCCGCCGCCAGTGGTGCACCCGACTCTCAGCGGCCGACTAGGTCGCCGCGAAGGAGTCGGCGAGAATGACGCCCGCCATCGGATCGACCGCCTGGCACGATCCCTGGCGCTGGAAGAAGAAGACGATGTCGGCCCGCCTTGTTTCGGCCCCCGCATCCGCGACGAGCCCTTCCCCAAAGGGTTCTCGCTCCCAAGAGACACGCCCAAGTACAACGGCTCCGTGAAGCCGGAAGATTGGTTGATCGACTACTCCACGGCGGTTAGCATAGCCAACGGCAACTGGCGCGTTGCCGTGAAGTACGTGCCCCTCATGCTGCAAGGCACGGCGCGGACCTGGCTCAACAGCCTCAAGCCGCACAGCATCAACAGCTGGCTAGATTTCACCGAAGCTTTCGTTCGCAACTTCACCAGCACCTACAAGCGGGCTCCCAAGCCCAGACAGCTCTCCTTGTGCGTACAAGGCCCTGCCGAGTCCACTCGCGACTACCTCACGCGTTGGGCCGAGCTCCGCAACTCTTGCGAAGGGGTGCACAAGGTGCAAGCCATAGAATACTTCACAGCCGGATGCCGAGAAGGTACCCTCCTCAAGCACAAGCTCCTCTGCGACGAGCCGACTACCCTCGACGAGCTTCTGGGCATAGCGGACAAGTACGCCACCGCCGACTCCTCGATGAAGACCGAGCTTCGGGTAGACGCGTCCGGAAAAGTACTCAACCCGGCGCCCAAGACGCCGGCTGGGGATTCCGGCCGACGCCCACACTCGAACGACCACAAGCGCAAGGGCCCCGCGCCGCCTCCCGCCAGTCGGCAGGTGGCTACAGTTGAAGACGTGCCGCCTGAAGGGCGACTCGCGCCCAAGAAGCCCAAGGGCGGCAGGCCGGCTTGGCAACCAGCCTTCTCCTACGAGCAAACTCTCGACGCCCCCTGCAAGTTCCACAGCGGCGCGAAGCCGTCCAACCACACAACCCGGAAGTGCCATTGGCTCACCCGAATCTCCAAAGGCGAGGGGCTCGCGCCGCCTCCGCCTGCCGGCCCGCCGCCTCCGGCTCCGCCGCCTCCGGCCGCTCGGCCCGCAGTCAGAGCTGTGCACAACGAGTTCCCCGACGAGCAAGCAACCTACATCGTCTTTACAAGCCAGCCTGAAGACTGGCGCAGCAAACGCCGAGAGCACCAGGAAGTCAGCGTGGTCACTGCCAACCCCGCCGGACACATGCATTGGTCAGAAAAGCCCATCAGCTGGAGCCGAGCCGACCATCCAGAGGTGATGCCGTCTCCCGGTTCTTATGCGTTGGTCCTGGAAGCCACCCTTGCAACGGACAGACACGCCGCCCGCTTCTCCGGCGTGCTGATAGATGGCGGGAGCAGCATCAACATCCTGTACCGTGACACCATGGAGAAGCTAAATATCAAGACGAAGTAGCTCATGCCTACTCGGACAGTGTTTCATGGCATCGTACCCGGCCTGTCCTACGCCCCCATTGGCAAGATCAAGATTGATGTACTTTTTGGGGACAAGGAGCATTTCCACCGGGAAGCAATCTGGTTTGAAGTGGTGGACCTGGAGAGCCCTTACCATGCATTGCTTGGCCGACCTGCCTTGGCCAAATTCATGGCAGTTCCCCACTATGCATACCTCAAGATGAAGATACCAAGCACCAAAGGCGTCATCACCGTAGCCGGCGATTACAAGAAGTCTTCTGAGTGCGCAGTAGCCAGCAGCCGACTGGCCGAGTCCCTTGTGATTGCCGAAGAAAAGAAGATGTTGGACTGAGTCGTGGCCATAGCCGGCAAGCAGTCGGCCATGTCCCCCGACCCCAAGGAGCATGATGCTCAAGGATCTTTCCAGCCGGCCAAGGAGACGAAGAAGATACCTCTTGACCCCGAGCACCCAGAGAGGTTTGCCGTCATCGGGGCAAACCTAAACAACAAATAGGAAGGCGAGCTCGCCGATTTCCTCCATGAGAATCGGGACATCTTTGCATGGTCCCCCAAGGACATGCTGCGTGTTCCGAGGAAATTCGCCGAGCACAAACTACACGTCCGAGAAGATGCAAAGCCAGTCAAACAACCCCTTCGCCGACTGTCGGAGGAGAAACGCAGGATTGTAGGGGAGGAGATAGCCCGGCTTCTGGCAGCCGGCTTCATTATGGAAGTTTTCTTTCCAGAGTGGCTCGCCAACCCAGTCCTCGTGCTAAAGAAGAACAACAAGTGGCGCATGTGTATAGACTACACAAGCCTCAACAAGGCCTGCCCCAAAGATCCCTTTGCCCTGCCAAGGATTAACCAAGTGATAGACTCCACAGCCGGATGCGAGCTATTGAGCTTCTTGGATGCTTACTCAGGATATCACCAGATAAAGCTGGATCCGGACGACCGCCTGAAGACCGCCTTCATCACGCCATTTGGAGCCTTCTGCTACCTGACTATGACATTCGGCTTGAGAAATGCCGGTGCCACTTTTCAGCGTTGCATGCAGAAGTGCCTCCTCAAGCAACTCGGCAGAAATGCTCACGTCTACATGGACGACATCGTGGTGAAGACGGAGAAGCGCGGCACCTTGCTGGGAGACCTCAAGGAAACGTTTGAGAACCTACGCCGATTCCAAATCAAGCTCAACCCCGAGAAATGCGTGTTCGGAGTGCCAGCCGGCCAGCTCCTAGGCTTCCTGGTCTCCGAACGCGGCATCGAATGCAACCCGGTGAAGATTAAGTCCATCAAGAGAATGGCGATCCCCACCAAGCTTCGAGACATCCAAAAGTTCACCGGATGCTTGGCCTCCTTGAACCGCTTCATCAGCCGGCTCGGAGAGAAAGCTCTCCCCCTCTACCGCCTCATGAAGAAGAGCACTCACTTCGAGTGGAACGACCAGGCTGACCAAGCTTTTCATGAGCTAAAGAAGATGCTGGCCACACCACCCGTCCTGGCGGCACCGACTGAGAAAGAGCCCATGCTCCTTTTGTTGGGGAACGTTGCAGAAAACAAAAATTTTCCTACTCGTTTCACCAAGATCATCTAGGAGTTCATCTAGCAACGAGTCATTGGATGCATCTACGTACCTTGTAGATCGCGAGCGGAAGCGTTCAAAGAACGGGGATGATGTAGTCGAACACGACGTGATTCGAATCACCGGAGATCCTAGCACCGAACGGACGGCACCTCCGCGTTCAACACACGTACGGAACAGCCACGTCTCCTCCTTCTTGATCCAGCAAGGGAGGGAGGAGAGGTTGAGGGAGATGGCACCAGCAGCAGCACGACGGCGTGGTGTTGATGGAGCTGCAGTACTCCGACAGAGCTTCGCTAAGCACTATGGAGGTTGAGGAGGTGTTGGGGAGGGAGAAGGAGGCAACCAAAGGCCAAGGACTCAAGGTATGAAGTCCCTCCTCTCCCCCACTATATATAGGGGTGCCAAGGAGGGGTGGCCGGCCCTAGGAGATCCAATCTCCTAGGGGGTGCGGCGGCCTAGGGGGGTTTCCCTCCCCCCCAAGGCACCTAGGAGGTGCCTTCCACTAGTAGGACTCCCCCCCCCTTGGAAACCCTAGGCGCATGGGCCTTGTGGGGCTGGTGCCCTTGGCCCAAGCAGGCCAAGGCGCACCCCCACAGCCCATGCGGCCCCCGGGGATGGGTGGCCCCACCCGGTGGGCCCCCGGGACCCCTCCGGTGGTCCCGGTACAATACCGATAACCCCGAAACTTGTCCCGATGCCCGAAACAGGACTTCCCATATATAAATCTTTACCTCCGGACCATTCCGGAACTCCTCGTGACGTCCGGGATCTCATCCGGGACTCCGAACAACATTCGGGTTACTGCATATACATATCCCTACAACCCTAGCGTAACCGAACCTTAAGTGTGTAGACCCTACGGGTTCGGGAGACAAGCAGACATGACCGAGACGACTCTCCGGTCAATAACCAACAGCGGGATCTGGATACCCATGTTGGCTCCCACATGCTCCACGATGATCTCATCGGATGAACCACGATGTCGAGGATTCTATCAACCCCGTACGCTATTCCCTTTGTCTATCGATATGTTACTTGCCCGAGATTCGATCGTCGGTATCCCAATACCTCGTTCAATCTCGTTACCGGCAAGTCACTTTACTCGTACCGTAATGCATGATCCCGTGACCAGACACTTGGTCACTCTGAGCTCATTATGATGATGCATTACCGAGTGGGCCCAGTGATACCTCTCCGTCATACGGAGTGACAAATCCCAGTCTTGATCCATGTCACCCAACAGACACTTTCGGAGATACCCGTAGTCTACCTTTATAGTCACCCGGTTACGTTGTGACGTTTGGCATACCCAAAGCACCCCTACGGTATCCGGGAGTTACACGATCTCATGGTCTAAGGAAAAGATACTTGACATTGGAAAACTCTAGCAAACGAACTATACGATCTTGTGCTATGTTTAGGATTGGGTCTTGTCCATCACATCATTCTCCTAATGATGTGATCTCGTTATCAATGACATCCAGTGTCCATAGTCAGGAAACCATGACTATCTGTTGATCAACGAGCTAGTCAACTAGAGGCTCACTAGGGACATGTTGATGTCTGTTATTCACACATGTATTACGATTTTCGGATAACACAATTATAGCATGAATAAAGACAATTATCATGAACAAGGAAATATAATAATAATGCTTTTATTATTGCCTCTAGAGCATATTTCCAACAGTCTCCCACTTGCACTAGAGTCAATTGTGATGAATCGAACACCCATGGAATTCTGGTGTTGATCATGTTTTGCTCTAAGGAGAGGTTTAGTCAACGGATCTGCTACATTCAGGTCCATATGTACTTTACAAATCTCTATGTCTCCATCTTGAACATTTTCACGAATGGAGTTGAAGCGACGCTTGATGTGCCTTGTCTTCTTGTGAAACCTGGGCTCCTTGGCAAGTGCAATAGCTCCAGTGTTGTCACAGAAGAGCTTGATCGGCCCCGACGCATTGGGTATGACTCCTAGGTCGGTGATGAACTCCTTCACCCATATTGCTTCATGTGCTGCCTCCGAGGCTGCCATGTACTCCGCTTCACATGTAGATCCTGCCACGATGCTTTGCTTGCAACTGCACCAGCTTACTGCCCCACCATTCAAAATATACACGTATCCGGTTTGTGACTTAGAGTCATCCAGATCTGTGTCGAAGCTAGCGTCGACGTAACCCTTTACGACGAGCTCTTCGTCACCTCCATAAACGAGAAACATTTCCTTAGTCCTTTTCAGGTACTTCAGGATATTCTTGACCGCTGTCCAGTGTTCCTTGTCGGGATTACTTTGGTACCTTCCTACCAAACTTACGGCAAGGTTTACATCAGGTCTGGTACACAGCATGGCATACATAATAGAACCTATGGCTGAGGCATAGGGGATGACGCTCATCTCTTCTATATCTTCTGCCGTGGTCGGACATTGAGCTGAGCTCAATTTCATACCTTGCAACACAGGCAAGGACCCCTTCTTGGATTGATCCATATTGAACTTCTTCAATATCTTATCAAGGTATGTGCTTTGTGAAAGACCTATGAGGCGTCTCGATCTATCTCTATAGATTTTGATGCCTAATATATAAGCAGCTTCTCCAAGGTCCTTCATTGAAAAACTTTTATTCAAGTAGGCCTTGATGCTGTCCAAGAGTTCTATATCATTTCCCATCAAAAGTATGTCATCTACATATAATATGAGAAATGCTACAGAGCTCCCACTCACTTTCTTGTAAACGCAGGCTTCTCCATAAGTCTGTGTAAACCCAAACGCTTTGATCATCTCATCAAAGCGAATGTTCCAACTCCGAGATGCTTGCACCAGCCCATAAATCGAGCGTTGGAGCTTGCACACTTTGTCAGCATTCTTAGGATCGACAAAACCTTCCGGCTGCATCATATACAATTCTTCCTTAAGGAAACCATTAAGGAATGCCGTTTTGACGTCCATTTGCCATATTTCGTAATCATAGAATGCGGTAATTGCTAACATGATTCGGACGGACTTCAGCTTCGCTACCGGTGAGAAAGTCTCATCGTAGTCAACCCCTTGAACTTGTCGATAACCCTTAGCGACAAGCCGAGCTTTATAGATGGTCACATTACCATCCGCGTCTGTCTTCTTCTTAAAGATCCATTTATTTTCTATGGCTCGCCGTTCAACGGGCAAGTCAGTCAAAGTCCATACTTCGTTTTCATACATGGATCCTATCTCGGATTTCATGGCTTCTAGCCATTTGTCGGAATCCGGGCCCGCCATCGCTTCTTCATAGTTCGAAGGTTCACCGTTGTCTAACAACATGATTTCCAAGACAGGGTTGCCGTACCACTCTGGTGCGGAACGTGTCCTTGTGGACCTTCGAATTTCAGTAGGAGCTTGATCAGAAGTATCTTGATCATTATCATTAACTTCCTCTCTAGTCGGTGCTGGCACCTCAGGAACATTTTCTTGAGTTGCGCCATTTTCCGGTTCAAGAGGCAATACTTCATCAAGCTCTACTTTCCTCCCACTTACTTCTTTCGAGAGAAACTCTTTCTCCAGAAAGGACCCATTCTTGGCAACAAAGATCTTGCCTTCGGATCTAAGGTAGAAGGTGTACCCAATAGTTTCTTTTGGGTACCCTATGAAGACGCATTTTTTCCGATTTGGGTTCGAGCTTTTCAGGTTGAAGTTTCTTGACATAAGCATCGCATCCCCAAACTTTTAGAAACGACAGCTTAGGTTTCTTCCCAAACCATAATCCATACGGTGTCGTCTTAACGGATTTCGACGGAGCCCTATTTAAAGTGAATGCGGCAGTCTCTAAAGCATAGCCCCAAAAAGAAAGCGGTAAATCGGTAAGAGACATCATAGATCGCACCATATCTAACAGAGTGCGATCACGACGTTCGGACACACCATTACGCTGAGGTGTTCCAGGCGGCGTGAGTTGTGAAACTATTCCACATTTTCTTAAGTGTGTGCCAAACTCGTGACTCAAGTATTCTCCTCCACGATCTGATCGCAGAAACTTGATTTTCCTGTCACGTTGATTTTCAACCTCACTCTGAAATTCCTTGAACTTTTCAAAGGTTTCAGACTTGTGTTTCATTAAGTAGATATACCCATACCTACTTAAATCATCAGTGAGGGTGAGAACATAACGATAGCCACCGCGAGCCTCAACACTCATTGGACCGCACACATCGGTATGTATGATTTCCAATAAGTCGGTTGCTCGCTCCATTGTTCCTGAGAACGGAGTCTTGGTCATTTTACCCATAAGGCATGGTTCGCACGTGTCAAATGATTCATAATCAAGAGACTCTAAAAGTCCATCAGCATGGAGCTTCTTCATGCGTTTGACACCTATGTGACCAAGGCGGCAGTGCCACAAGTATGTGGGACTATCATTATCAACTTTACTTCTTTTGGTACTCACATTATGAACATGTGTAGCATCACGTTTGAGATTCATAAAGAATAAACCATTCACCATAGGAGCATGACCATAAAACATATCTCTCATAAAAATGGAACAACCATTATTCTCAGATTTAAAAGAGTAGCCATCTCGAATTAAACGAGACCCCGATACAATGTTCATGCTCAAAGCTGGCACTAAATAACAATTATTAAGGTTTAAAACTAATCCCGAAGGGAGATGCAGAGGTAGCGTGCCGACGGCGATCACATTGACCTTGGAACCATTCTCGACGCGCATCGTCACCTCGTCCTTTGCCAGTTTCCGCTTATTCCGCAGCCCCTGCTTTGAGTTACAAATGTGAGCAACTGCACCGGTATCAAATACCCAGGAGCCACTACGGGCACTAGTAAGGTACACATCAATTACATGTATATCACATATACCTTTGGTTTTGCCGGCCTTCTTATCCGCTAAGTACTTAGGGCAGTTCCGCTTCCAGTGACCGCTTCCCTTGCAATAAAAGCACTCAGTCTCGGGCTTGGGTCCATTCTTTGGCTTCTTCCCGGCAGCTTGCTTGCCGGGCGCGGCAACCTCCTTGTCGTCCTTCTTGAAGCTCTTTTTACCCTTGCCTTTCTTGAACTTAGTGGTTTTATTGATCATCAACACTTGATGTTCCTTCCTGACTTCTACCTCCGCTGATTTCAGCATAGCAAATACTTCAGGAATGGTCTTTTCCATCCCCTGCATATTGAAGTTCATCACAAAGCTCTTGTAGCTTGGTGGAAGCGACTGGAGGATTCTGTCAATGACCGCATCATCCGGGAGATTAACTCCTAGCTGAGTCAAGCGGTTATGCAACCCAGACATAGTGAGTATGTGCTCACTGACAGAACTGTTTTCCTCCATCTTACAGCTGAAGAATTTGTCGGGGACTTCATATCTCTCGACCCGGGCATGAGCTTGGAAAACCATTTTCAGCTCTTCGAACATCTCATATGCTCCATGTCTCTCAAAACGCTTTTGGAGCCCCGGCTCTAGGCTGTAAAGCATGCCGCACTGAACGAGGGAGTAGTCATCGAAACGTGCCTGCCAAGCGTTGTTCTGCAGGGAGAACGGGTGCGTCACCAAGCGGTGCTTGTAGGACATAATCTTTCTTGGCAGCTATGAGGATGATCCTCAGGTTCCGGACCCAGTCCGTATAGTTGCTGCCATCGTCTTTCAGCTTAGTTTTCTCTAGGAACGCGTTGAAGTTGAGGACTACGTTGGCCATTTGATCTACAAGACATATTGCAAAGATTTTAGACTAAGTTCATGATAATTAAGTTCAACTAATCAAATTATTAGTGAACTCCCACTTAGATTAGACATCCCTCTAGTCATCTAAGTATTACATGATCCGAGTTAAACTAGACCGTGTCCGATCATCACGTGAGACGGACTAGTCAACATCGGTGAACATCTTCATGTTGATCGTATCTTCTATACGACTCATGCTCGACCTTTCGGTCTTCTGTGTTCCGAGGCCATGTCTGTACATGCTAGGCTTGTCAAGTCAACCTAAGTGTTTGCATGTGTAAATCTGTCTTACACCCGTTGTATGTGAACGTCTGAATAAAACACCCGATCATCACGTGGTGTTTTGAAACAGCGAACTGTCGCAACGGTGCACAGTTAGGGGGAACACTTCTTGAATTTATTGTGAGGGATCATCTTATTTACTACCGTCATTCTAAGTAAACAAGATGCAAAACATGATAAACATCACATGCAATCAAATAATAAACGTGACATGATATGGCCAATATCACATAGCTCCTTTGATCTCCATCTTGGGGCTCCATGATCATCTTGTCACCGGCTTGACACCATGATCTCCATCATCATGATCTCCATCATCGTGTCTCCATGAAGTTGCTCGCCAACTATTACTTCTACTACTATGGCTAACGCGTTTAGCAATAAAGTAAAGTAATTTACATGGCGTTTCTTGATGACACGCAGGTCATATAAAAGAATAAAGACAACTCCTATGGCTCCTGCCGGTTGTCATACTCATCGACATGCAAGTCGTGATTCCTATTACAATAGCATGAACATCTCATATATCACATATAGATCATTCATCATTCATCACAACTTTGGCCATATCATATCACAAACCACTTGCTGCAAAAACAAGTTAGACGTCCTCTAATTGTTGTTGCAAGTTTTTACGTGGCTGAATTAGGGTTCTAGCAAGAACATTTTCTTACCTACGTTAAAGCCACAACGTGATTTGTCAACTTCTATTTACCCTTCATAAGGACCCTGTTCATCGATTCCGCTCCAACTAAAGTAGGAGAGACAGACACCCGCCAGCCACCTTATGCAACTAGTGCATGTTAGTCGGTGGAACCGGTCTCACGTAAGCGTACGTGTAAGGTTGGTCCGGGCCGCTTCATCCCACAATACCGCTGAAGCAAGAAAGGACTAGTAACGGCAAGAAAGTTGACAAATCTACGCCCACAACAAATTGTGTTCTACTCGCGCAAGAAGAACTACGCATAGACCTAGCTCATGATGCCACTGTTGGGGAACGTTGCAGAAAACAAAAATTTTCCTACTCGTTTCACCAAGATCATCTAGGAGTTCATCTAGCAATGAGTCATTGGATGCATCTACGTACCTTGTAGATCGCGAGCGGAAGCGTTCAAAGAACGGGGATGATGTAGTCGAACACGACGTGATTCGAATCACCGGAGATCCTAGCACCGAACGGACGGCACCTCCGCGTTCAACACACGTACGGAACAGCCACGTCTCCTCCTTCTTGATCCAGCAAGGGAGGGAGGAGAGGTTGAGGGAGATGGCACCAGCAGCAGCACGACGGCGTGGTGTTGATGGAGCTGCAGTACTCCGACAGAGCTTCGCTAAGCACTATGGAGGTTGAGGAGGTGTTGGGGAGGGAGAAGGAGGCAACCAAAGGCCAAGGACTCAAGGTATGAAGTCCCTCCTCTCCCCCACTATATATAGGGGTGCCAAGGAGGGGTGGCCGGCCCTAGGAGATCCAATCTCCTAGGGGGTGCGGCGGCCTAGGGGGGTTTCCCTTCCCCCCAAGGCACCTAGGAGGTGCCTTCCACTAGTAGGACTCCTCCCCCTTGGAAACCCTAGGCGCATGGGCCTTGTGGGGCTGGTGCCCTTGGCCCAAGCAGGCCAAGGCGCACCCCCACAGCCCATGTGGCCCCCGGGGATGGGTGGCCCCACCCGGTGGGCCCCCGGGACCCCTCCGGTGGGCCCCCGGGACCCCTCCGGTGGTCCCGGTACAATACCGATAACCCCGAAACTTGTCCCGATGCCCGAAACAGGACTTCCCATATATAAATCTTTACCTCCGGACCATTCCGGAACTCCTCGTGACGTCCGGGATCTCATCCGGGACTCCGAACAACATTCGGGTTACTGCATATACATATCCCTACAACCCTAGCGTAACCGAACCTTAAGTGTGTAGACCCTACGGGTTCGGGAGACAAGCAGACATGACCGAGACGACTCTCCGGTCAATAACCAACAGCGGGATCTGGATACCCATGTTGGCTCCCACATGCTCCAAGATGATCTCATCGGATGAACCACGATGTCGAGGATTCTATCAACCCCGTACGCTATTCCCTTTGTCTATCGATATGTTACTTGCCCGAGATTCGATCGTCGGTATCCCAATACCTCGTTCAATCTCGTTACCGGCAAGTCACTTTACTCGTACCGTAATGCATGATCCCGTGACCAGACACTTGGTCACTCTGAGCTCATTATGATGATGCATTACCGAGTGGGCCCAGTGATACCTCTCCGTCATACAGAGTGACAAATCCCAGTCTTGATCCATGTCACCCAACAGACACTTTCGGAGATACCCGTAGTCTACCTTTATAGTCACCCAGTTACATTGTGACGTTTGGCATACCCAAAGCACTCCTACGGTATCCGGGAGTTACACGATCTCATGGTCTAAGGAAAAGATACTTTGACATTGCAAAACTCTAGCAAACGAACTATACGATCTTGTGCTATGTTCAGGATTGGGTCTCGTCCATCACATCATTCTCCTAATGATGTGATCTCGTTATCAATGACATCCAGTGTCCATAGTCAGGAAATCATGACTATCTGTTGATCAACGAGCTAGTCAACTAGAGGCTCACTAGGGACATGTTGATGTCTATTATTCACACATGTATTACGATTTCCAGATAACACAATTATAGCATGAATAAAGACAATTATCATGAACAAGGAAATATAATAATAATGCTTTTATTATTGCCTCTAGGGCATATTTCCAACACCTTTACATTGCCGCAACCAGCCGGATGGTCAGCACCGTCATCGTAGTCCAACACCCAGAAGAAGGCCGAGCCCAGCCGGTCTAGAGGCTGGTGTATTATTTGAGCGAGGTGCTGTCCGCTTCAAAGCAGAACTACCCGCACTACCAGATGATGTGTTACGGCGTGTACTTCACCGCCAAGAAGCTGAAGCCCTACTTTCAAGAGCATCCCGTCACGGTCGTATGCACCGCCCCGCTGGCCGAGATCATAGGCAGCCGGGACGCATCCGGCCGGGTGGCGAAATGGGCCATCGAGCTGGCCCCTTACACAATCTTCTACCAGCCCCGCACCGCCATCAAGTCCCAAGCACTGGCCGACTTCCTCGTCGACTGGGCCGAGACCCAGTACCTGCCGCCGGCTCCCGACTCCACCCATTGGCGCATGCACTTCGACGGGTCCAAGATGCGCACCGGCTTGGGAGCCGGCGTCGTCCTTACCTCTCCCAAAGGCGACAAGCTCAGATACACGCTGCAGATTCACTTTGCCGCCTCCAACAACGTGGCCGAGTACGAGGCGCTCATACACGGGCTCCGGCTTGCCAAAGAACTCGGCATTCGCCGGATCCTATGTTATGGCGACTCGGACTTGGTGGTTCAGCAATCATCCGGCGACTGGGACGCCAAGGACGCAAATATGGCGAGCTACCGCTTCCTGGTTCAACAACTCAGCGGATACTTTGAAGGATGCGAGTTCCTCCACATACCGCGAGCCGACAACGAGCCAGCCGATGCCCTGGCTCGAATAGACTCCACTCGGCAAGCAATACCAACCGGCGTCACTCTACAACGCCTCCTCAAGCCGTCCATCAAGCCGTCTCCAGAGTCCGATTCCATCTTCGTGCCGCCTGACCCCGACGCGGCCGGGTCCGGCTCGAAGAACCAAGCGGGCGACCCCGAGACTTCAGTAGTCGGCCCGGGGACTTCGGCAACCGGCTCGGGGACTGCAGTAACCGGCTCGGGGACTGCAGTAGCCGGCCCGGGGACTACACCAGCACAACAGCCGGCGACCGACTCCAGCATTTCACCACCCAGCCCACCCACCCTGGTGGCAGTAGCCACATTGGCAGTAGGAGAAGTCGCGGCTCCGTCATGGGCTCAGTCCATCCTCAACTTCCTAGTAAACCAAGATCTGTCGGCTGACGAAACAGAGGCAAGACAAGTCCAACGTCGAGCCGGAGCATACACAATCGTCAACAGAGAACTAGTCAAGCGTAGTGTCACTGGAGTCCTCCAACGGTGCGTCGAGCAAGAGAAGGGCATTGCAATCCTCAAAGACATTCACCAAGGAGAATGCGGCCAACATGCGGCCTCAAGATCACTTGTCGCCAAAGCCTTCCGCCATGGTTTCTTCTGGCCGACTACTTTGGGTGACGCCAAAGAATTAGCTAAATATTGCAAGGGGTGCCAACTCTTCAGCTCCAAGCAACACATGCCGGCTTCGGCACTCAAGACCATTCCCCTCACTTGGCCCTTCGCCGTTTGGGGACTGGACATGGTGGGCCCATTCAAGATGGCGCGCGGCGGCATGATGCATTTGCTCGTCGCCGTGGACAAATTCACCAAGTGGATTGAGGCAAAACCGATCAAGAAGCTGAATGGGCCAACTGCTGTGACATTCATCGCAGACATAACAACTCGGTACGGCGTGCCACACAGCATCATTACCGACAATGGCACGAATTTTACCAAAGGAGCCTTGGCACGTTTCTGCGTAGCCCAAGGTATTCGGCTGGACTTAGCGTCCGTCGCCCACTCGCAGTCAAACGGCCAGGTCGAGCGAGCCAACGGCCTCATCCTCTCCGGCATGGCCAAACTATATGACTTTGTAGGGATAAGTTTTCTTTGGCTATGGTATTTTGATAAGACATAATTGCTTGATTAGCATACTTGGAGTATTACTATTTTTATTTCAACAATAAACTTTTATCTTGAATCTTTCGGATCTGAACATTCATACCACAATAGAGAAAAATACATTGAAGTATATTCTAGAAAGCA
Organism: Triticum dicoccoides; assembly: GCF_002162155.2. NCBI lineage: Eukaryota > Viridiplantae > Streptophyta > Magnoliopsida > Poales > Poaceae > Triticum > Triticum dicoccoides. The sequence goes on from NC_041380.1 coordinate 421,781,712, forward strand.
TTGCACATCAAAAATTCTATTTTTATCATTTACCTACTCGAGGACGAGCAGGAATTAAGCTTGGGGATGCTTGATACGTCTCCAACGTATCTATAATTTTTGATTGTTCCATGCTATTATATATTCTGTTTTGGATGTTTAATGGGCTTATTTATACACTTTTATATTATTTTTGGGACCAACCTATTAACCGAGGCCCAGCCCAAATTGCTGTTTTTTGCCTATTTCGGTGTTTTGCAGCAAAGGAATATCAAACGGAGTACAAACGGAATTAAACCTCCGGGAGCGTGATTTTTGGAACAAACGTGATCCAGAGGACTTGGAGTGGACGTCAATGTGACGCCCCAAGACCGGAGCTTCAAATGCCTTCCAGGGTTTCCGGGTTCCGTCGTGTGACTTGTTTGGTTCTTTGCATTCATCATTGCATCATGTGCATTGCATCATGTCATCATGTCATCATGTCATTAATCTTTGCATCTCAAGTCGACTAAATAAATCATATGGATCTTCGGTCCATTTAAATTGAGGGAATTCACATGGTGAGTTCTCTTTATAACATATCCGCCCGATATTAGGGAGCTATATTAAATATTCCATTTTCGGAATCACCCATGAACACACTTGCAAAAATTTCCCCATGCCTTCGTCCCATGCATCATCTCTTTCTCCTTTCCTTCTATTTCCTCTCTTTTGATAGTTCCATTTTCCCCTTCTCTATTAATGTCCATTCTTTTCCTATAAATTCTAGACCGTGCCAGGAACACCTCCTCCAATTTTCAGATCCTTTGGACTTGTTTTGGTTGGATTCAAAAATGGCTCAAGCTTGAATCTAATTCAAACTTGAATTATTTTTCTATCTCTAAAATAGTGCCAAACCATTTTATTCTATTTGTGCAAAGTTCCGGCGCTCCAAGAATATATTTTTTCTGAAATATTCTTTCCCTAACCCTCTCTTTATTTATTTTTCTTCTCTCTATTTGTTTTTTTTTGTTAAAGCAAATCAGAGAGGAGTGAGAGAGAGCAGCAGGCCCATTCTCCTTCTAGGCCCAGCCGGCGCCCTCCCCCTAGGCGCAGCCCCTCTATACTGGGCCGGCCTCTAAGGCCCAGCCTGCTCTAACCCTAGCTGCCCCGATCCCCTCCACTCGATCCCCATCTCTCCCTCTCGTTCTTGTCCACCGCTACCACTCTCACCACGCACGCACAGAGGAGCGAAGCCCGACTCCCCCATCTCCCTCGCAGCCCCGCTCGATCCCCTCAGCCTCCCTCCTCCTTCGATCCAGGGATCCAGGCTGGACCCCCGTCGGCCTCCTCGCCGCCGTCGCGCCCACGGGGCCACCAGCAAGGCCCTGTGCCCGCAGACGTCGTCCTCCGGTGCCCCAAGTCCCGCGCGACGCGCCAAGTCTCCATGGACGCGCCTCCTTCGCCGCCCGGACCAATCGTCCTCAACCCCGCCGAGCTCCATCGCGCCCCCGCGCCCTTAAGTGTCTTGCGCACCTCCGCCGTCCATCTTCTCAGCCGTGCCGCCGTCGTTTTGCAGGAGCTCCGCCTCCCTAGCGAGAACAGCCACCACCGGAGTTGTTCTTCCTCCATGCGCCGTCGTCGAGTTGCCATGGTCTCGACCTCTTGTGCCTCCTCCCTCCAGCGCCGCCTTGCTGCTCCCTCCCGTGCACAAGCCCCTCCTCTGCCATGGCCTTCCTCCTCCTGTGTCTGCAGCGATGATGTGCTGCTGCAGCTGCTCTTCCTGCGCGCCGCCTCCCTCGCTGAGCTCCGTGGCCTGGCCCTTCTACGGCAACTAGCGCCCCTCCATGGATGACCTCCACCACAGTTGCAACACCCGGAGCAAGACGACTACAACCTTGCGGCTTTCAGATGTATTGTTTTGGCCTTTGCATATCACTGTTGAACCGAGGAGACTAGCACCGCCAAGTCCAACGACAAACCCCGAAGATTTTTGAACGCGCCAAGTTTCCTCTACATGATGACCCGCCAAGTACTACTACAAACCCGAAGAATTCGGATGCATCAAGTTCCCGAGGAGACCCATTTTTTGTCAAGTTCGACTACCCGTATCATCAAATACCACTACGGCCGGAGACCTCGGACACGCCAAGTACCCCTTCGAGCTATCAATACCGCAAGCGCCAAGTTCCACGACGACCCAAGTACCGCGAGAACGTTTGTACCTCTACCATCACCAAAGACCCGTGTAACACAAATGTCAAGTTCAACTACCGTCGCGTGAACCGCTACTTCCCACGACGACCCGTGTAACACAAATGTCAAGTTCAACTACCGTCGCGTGAACCGCTACTTCCACGACGACCCGTGAACAACTACTTCCCCTTCGACACGTGTTCCCCTACCACCGAACTCGATCCGTTCCGATAATGCACGCATCAAAGGTATAACCCCGAGACGACGTCCGTGAACGAATGCTTGCGATGTTTGAGATGCTCGTGTTTGCACCATGTCCAAATTGTCACTCATTTCCTTGTCGCCAACTCGTGGGACACCCGGAATCCGGGAGCGCCCCACCATCTTTTTCACGCATCCGCACACTTCTCCTTTGCATCGGTATCTCAAATGAGTTACCGGAACCGAAACGCTGTCGTGGCACCGTTTTCGTATCGTTGTCGTGACACCCCTTTCCTTTCCACCACGGGGACAAATGCTTCATAATGCTCTTGTCAACTTTTAATAAGAATTGCATAAACTTGTTCATGTCATCCGCATCATGATAACAACAATTAAAATGTTTAAATTGTTGTTGCATTAAATTGCTTAATGCATATGGGGATTTACCGGATTTGTTGTTTGTTATATCCGGCCCCATTTAAATTGTTTAGATAGTATAGTTTTGTTATGCTTCACCTCTTGCCATGTTAACTAACTATTAATATTGTTGAGTACCTAACCGAGAGTGAACTAAATAATTAATGTGGTGTTCCGTCAATATGCAACGGAGTTGCATATTGAGCTCCACTTAATTTGTAGGATTGCTTGTGCACTTTGCCATGCCAGGCCTCATTAATCCGGACATGCATCATATTTGGTTGTGCATCATGTCATGCTTATGTGGTGGTTGTTTACTATGTTGTGTGCTTCTTTCCGTTGTTTGCTTCTTCGGGTTGGTTCCGGTAACATCGCGTTTGTGAGGACCCGTTCGTCTACGTCCGTTTGTCTTCTTCATGGACTCGTTCTTCTTCCTTGCGGGATTTCAGGCAAGATGACCATACCCTCGAAATCACTTCTATCTTTGCTTGCTAGTTGCTCGCTCTTTTGCTATGCCTATGCTACGATACCTACCACTTGCTTATCATGCCTCCCATATTGTTGAACCAAGCCTCTAACCTTGTCCTAGCAAAACTGTTGTTTGGCTATGTTACCGCTTTGCTCAGCCCCTCTTATAGTGTTGTTAGTTGCAGGTGAAGATTGAAGTTTGTTCCTCGTTGGAACATGGAGATGATGTTCCTTGTTGGAACATGTTTACTTGTTGGGATATCACAATATATCTTATTTAATTAATGCATCTATATACTTGGTAAAGGGTGGAAGGCTCGGCCTTATGCCTGGTGTTTTGTTCCACTCTTGCCGCCCTAGTTTCCGTCACATCGGTGTTATGTTCCCGGATTTTGCGTTCCTTACGTGGTTGGGCTATTATGGGAACCCCTTGACAGTTCGCCTTGAGTAAAACTCCTCCAGCAATGCCCAACGATGGTTTTACCATTTGCCACCTAGCCTTTTCCTTTCCCTTGGGAGTCGCGCTCCTGAGGGTCATCATTATTTTAAC